>NC_139713.1:35076001-35353501 GCF_964188405.1 Protomyctophum parallelum
TCAAAGTAGGGTGACATTGATGACATCACGATGAGGCCAAAATCAGTCGAGCTGTTTCTGAGAGCAATTTCCATTAAAGCACCAATATGATATGAAAGCCTGATTGTTCAAAATTGGTTATTTGTGGGGAGAGAAAACACATATGGGAGCCCCAAAAACACAAAAGAAATTGAAAAAGTTCAATTTTAGGTCCTTTAAATAATTTGTTTTGGTATTTTTTACTTTACTGGAGTATTTACAAATTTCAGTACAGTTTTGGCTCCACTGCAAATATTTGAAACTAGTTACACTTTGTAGATTTTGATTATTATTACAAAACAAATACATTTCTGCCATTTGAAAATAGCCGATCTACAAGCTCACAATGTGTCGCATTGTGAGCTTGTAGATCTGCTATTTTCAAAATATTTGTACACATATATATAGACAAATCCACAGAGGGGTGCCCTGGGCGCTGCCATTACTGAGGTGTAATCCATGGAGCAGGTGCTCCGTAGGCCAGGTGTGGCTAATCAGTGCTGCTGTGCTTAATGGTACACCTCAGTAATGGCCGCACCCAGGCAACCCTCTGTGGATTTGTCTATAAAAGCTTGTGAAGTAAAAATGGTGAGTACTTTTTTCCCGTATTCAAAATGTACTTGAGTGAAAGTACAAATGTATTGTCACTTATTGTGTCCCATTTCACAAGTTCAATATGTATAGAAAATCGTTTGAAAAAAGCTGATCTACAAGCTCACAATGTGTTGCGATGTGACACATTGCGAGCTTGTAGATCGGCTATTTTTAAATGGCCGAAATATACGGCTGAATTGGTAGTGTGTACAATATTTTCCTCTGAGATGTAGTGGAGTAAGTAAAAGTATTGAAATGTGTAAATACTGAGTAAAGTAAAGTTAAAAAAAAAGAAAAAACTTAAAAAAATTGTACAGTTGTATATACCTATTATTAATATTACCAGTAAGACGCCCTGAGGGCGAGTGCACGCATCCGCCTGGGTGAGCGTTGGCGCTTTGACATGGGGGTTCAGATCAACATATGGAATGAATTCTGTACTGGCCATATATGGAGCGTGTCTTGAGTGTACAGGGTTCGATGAGGTCAGATCAACATATGGAATGTCAAAATCAGAAGGACGGGTGGGCCCAGGCGGTGGCGTAACCGTCTGGGCACCCGACTGGTGATCCAGTCGCAGTGTGCCGCGGGTTCGACTCCCGAGCCCGACACGGCCTTTACTGCATGTCATCCCCCCATCTCTCTCCCGTTTCTTGTCAGCCTACTGTCTGTCCCTTCAAAAAGGATCAACATACAGTATGGAATGTCAGAATAGGTCAGCTCCATATATGGAGATCTAAGGGTTTGATGTTTGAGGTCAGATGTTGAGTTGATGGCCGGCTCCATATATGCAGATCTAGGTGATGATGATCCAGTCTTCTCCATGTATGGTTAGATGAGGTCAGTGTCGGTTCATGGCCATGGCCAGGGTTCATGGCCATATATAGCGTGTCTTGAGTGTAGAGGGTTTGATGATGTCAGACTAACATATGATGGACTGACAACCATGTATGGAGATCTAAGGGTCTCAATGATGTCACGTGATGTCATGAGGTCAGATCCATATATGGAGATCTAAGTGTCTCCATGATGTCACGAGATGTCACAAGGCGTGATACATGGGTGACTAACTAACGAATGGGAGATGCAGGTTTTCATAGTAAACGCGCCCTTCGGTCACAATAATAATAATTTAATAATTTTACAGTAGGCCTTGAGTAGGCCTATATGTTACTTTACACCACTGTCACAGACCTTCACAGTGTCTCAGCTATGACACCCACAGTTCTTGTAATGTTTTGTCGAGTGGGAGCATAATGTGAAAGTCAAAACAATTCTTTATTTTGATTGGCCTTCAGACAGCCTTCAGGTTCGTACACTCCTTTAATTTGGATTTTGGCCACCCAGGAATTCCCAGTGTTAGCCTTGACCATGGTGGAAGGATGAAACATGATGGTACATATGGTACGGCAACCCCATCTCACAGCAATACCTAAATATACCTACATATATACACGCCTATAGAAAACCCTAAAATCCATACATATTACACGACTACTGTTTTGACCACGATGGAGGCGTGGCTTTCACTAGTAGCCTACGGAAGTGTTATTTCACCGTGGCTGGGTCGGGCTGGGTGAATTCGGGTTTCACATTATTTACTATTCTATTTACGTATTTCCGCGGGTTGGGTACAGATGGGTCAAACTGACCAGTTACTGGACACTTCACCAGTAAGAGACCACACCTCTACTTAAGATTAACAGTTCATTGAAACGTAATGAGATGAATGTGGAACGGGATGAGAGGAACCCAAGATAGGGCGAGACAGGCGTGACAGACCTCCATTGTTGCTCTACTGATCAGGGAGCAGTCAGTCGTCTCTGCTCCGCCACAGGCCCCCTGGATTCAGAGAGAAATACTATAGACAGAAGGAAGCAGAGTGAGAAGGAGGAGGTTGGGGTGCAGAGGAATGACACAACTTGAAGCAATTAATGGAGCTCATAGCTGAAGTTCAGGAGCAGGACCACACCTCCAACACAGCTACCCCACCTCCAACGCAGCTACCCCCACCTCCTATCAAGCCACCTCCAATCGGGTCACCTCCAGCTCCACCTGTGTATATAAAGCCCATCCAACTAATTCAAATCCAATTATCATCCTACTCCCTCTAACATCTCCTAACAGATCCCTAAGGGGGGATCTGTTAGCAGAAATACATGATCTACAAGCACCGTACTACTCTACTCACAAGCCATGTTTGGTTTTTCGTTGAGCGGAACAAACAAGTTGGTTGGGAGATCACACAGGTGTATTTATACTGTGGTGATTGCAAGGATTGGCTGAGGTGAGTGGAGGTACTGTTTTGCATTTGTTATTGTCTATTAAAATAATCAATAAAAATAAAACAGGTGTAGCCACAGATGAGGGGACTGAGACAGGATATTATTAGCCTTAGGACATCAACATGGATACTATTACTGATGCTGGATTCTCATATGATTAAAACACCTTGTGATTGGTATAGGCAAGATTTCACTCTGTCTACCTTGTTAAGGAAGGTACTATATAAGCAACCAGAAACTACATGGATCGAAGCACACCTAGAACAAATTTGTTGTAAAATGTACTTTGTGCTGAATAATATAGTGAACTTGCAGATTGGTGTGTCATCTTTGCTGAAATGCCTTTTTAAGAGATTCCACAACACAGACAATTTATGGTGAGCATGCTCCAAATTGTGATGGAAAGTCATCAGACTATACAGGTACATGTACAGTATGAGCAGTGAAATATTGGTGGAAAAATTGTAGTAGGCAATAAAAGGTAAGCTTATTGTGGTGATACGTACTGTGTCTTTATGTGACTCTTCAGGGAAAAATGCAAGGTCCACCCAGCCAACCCAATCGTTACGTTACTATTTCTGCATTTTCTGGCGACAGGTTGTAGGTATTTAGGCTTTATCAACAACAAGGCAATAAGCCAAGTTTCACATCTTAATCATAATCCAGAACCATTAGCTCATTCTTGGAACCTTACACAGCACAGAACTGAATAATCTGTGATTACTGTATGTATGTCTATGTGTTTGGCATTAAAGCGCAAATAAGATGCATTTTAAAACTGCTTTTAATATTTAATATCATATTGTCCATGCCCTCAAACCTATTTCTAATGGTTTGAGCCTCAATCACCACTGATATAACCAGGCCTTGTCATTTCTTTCTGGACTTTGAAAGCAGTTTTAGCTGCAATACCACAATGTCCTGAGGTGGTGGGGTGCTGATATGCAGATTATTTAATATTTGAGTCATTATAATACTGATGCTAGATTAACCCAGACTTGTTTCCATTCCATGCCAGCTTGGAATATCAACAATGGTGGACATTGTAAACAAAGTGGACATGCAAATTTGGAACTGAAGACTGAAAAAGAGAGGAATTATATAAGTAGGGTGACATTGATGACATCACGATGAGGCCAAAATCAGTTGAGCTGTTCCTGAGAGCAATTTCCATTAAAACACCCATATGATATGAAAGCCTGATTGTTCAAAATTGGTTATTTGTGGGGATAGAAAACACATATGGGAGCCCCAAAATCACAAAAGAAATTGAAAAAGTAGAATTCTATGTTATAGGTCCTTTAACATTTTATTTGTAGGTGCCAAAACACACTTTTTGTTAGCCCCATATGTTCCCTCTCCCTACGCTCATTCTGTAGCTCCGAGATGAGGTCACACACTGGGCCCCTCCTCCCGCGTTTCAGAAACGGCGCAAGTTTCCGCAAGGAACGTTTCTTATCCTTACCACACCATTAATCCAAAACGTGTAGGGCCCATGTAGGTTTACACTAATTCAACTTTAGGATCGGCCCAGAAAATCCAACTAGAGATTTGAACCTAGCCTTTACGTCCCGTATTTTGTCAGTCGCTTCCATGTTTATCAAGGAAGTGTGCGTGTGCATGTCGAGTGAACTGAAGTCAGTTGGAAATCTTCGACCAGGGGAGGCGCCGGGGAGGCGCTAAAGCTTTTCAACTTCCTTGATAAACATGGAAGCGACTGACAAAATACGGTACGTAAAGGCTCGGTTCAAATCTCTAGTTGGATTTTCTGGACCGATCCTAAATTTGAATTAGTGTAAACCTACATGGGCCCTACAGCCTACACGTTTTGGATTAATGGTGTGGTAAGGATAAGAAACGTTCCTTGCGGAAACTTGCGCCGTTTCTGAAACGTGGTGGGAGGGGCCCAGTGTGTGACCTCATCTCGGAGCTACAGAATGAGCGTAGGGAGAGGGAACATATGGGGCTAACTTCTTGTTAGCTTTATCTGTAAAGATGCTTCTCCAACAACATTAACCTCACTTCCTAATCCTATTGTTATTCGTCCAGCTTGAGAATACACGATAGGCTCTGGAAACGTGCCGATGACTGATAAACTAAACAGCACCCAATGAAAACAAGGAAGACTGTTGGAAATGGTGCAAGAAAACACCCAACCGAAGTGTTTTGCACATGGACATTTTGCCCTATTATGGGTAGTATGATATTTGATAGTAGAGTATGAGTAGGGTTCATCTTGCAGAGAGCATGAAGTAAACTCCAGCATGAAGTAAACTCCAGCATGAAGTAAACTCCAGCATGAAGTAAACTCCAGCATGAAGTAAACTCCATGACAATTCAGCCAGTACTTAATTTGTGAGATTAAAACTTCTAAGACAAAGACACACTGATGATGTTCTCTAAAGGGGCCCATAGAGTCCACTTTTATATTTCAGTATCTTTCAATTAGTCTAGTGAAACAAATCTTTGTCCAGTCTCTCACTGGCTTGAATTCCTAGTCAGGTGCAACCATTGTTCTAAACAATTTGTATTATACTTTTTTTTGGACACAGCTTTCATTAATTCTTAAAGACCTATTGTGTGATGTTAAACAAGAAGAATGCCATTGTCTGTCAAAACATGCTGGCTCTTCCCCTTGGCTGCCCATAAGTCTGGCCTCCTGTTAGTCCAACTTACGTGGCCAGTTAAGACTGAGGTTAGGTTTAGCGACCTACATCTACATGGCCTGTTAAGACTGAGGTGTGGCCGGCTAAGACTGAGGTTAGGGTTAGCGACCTACATCTACATGGCCTGTTAAGACTGAGGTGTGGCCGGCTAAGACTGAGGTTAGGGTTAGCGACATATGTGGCCAGTTAAGACGGAGACATAGATGGTTAGGACTGAGGTTAGGGTTAGCGACCTACAGTATGTGGCCTGTTAAGACTATGAGGTTAGGGTTAGCGACCTACATGGCCTGTTAAGACTGAGGTTAGGGTTAGCGACCTACATGGCCTGTTAAGACTGAGGTTAGGGTTTGGGTCTTGGAATAGTGTTAGTAATCGGACTAATGACAGGTCGGAACAGTGACATGCTGCCGCTTTAACACAGTGCTGTTGCCAAAAATCTATCATTAATAATGGCATTGGGTTTCTTCAATGTTCGGGATGCCTATACGTTGCTGTGTTATAGTTGAATTTCAACCCTGCTAATTGCATGTGTTTGCTATCTTGGCTATCCTCCTGTTTATGTAGTTGACTAATAACAGAGAGTACCAAGCGACAAAGTAAAAGGTAAGGATGCTTTTTGTCACAAATCTATAAAATAGAGCCATTATTGCCCTATCGAATGTGAAATTATCTATGTTTGCACATGAAGTGTAGCTGCTGTAGGCCGTTCTTATATATGACTACTGTCTACTGTCAATAACAGTAGGCGGATATTTGTATTTGCGATGGTTAGTCCTCAATATGGGAACTGGGAAGCATTGAAGGGGTGAATACCAACGGAGGGCCAAAGTGTTGCAACAGATGTGCATGGAAGCAGTTTGGAGAGGGTAGCCCAAACCCTTATAGGAGGAATGTCCAACATCTGACACATTTTGTTTAGCAAAGGAACCAAACCATGCACAAACAATTGCCTACTGGTTTATAACTTTAACTCAGGGGTCAGAATCCCCTTTGTTGGGTGGCTTAATATCCCAATTGTTCTTATGTTCGGCATGACAGGGGTGTTAAAACCTCTTGGAGGGTCCATATGTGAAAATATGAAATTTGGGCGGACTGCATCTCATTTGGACCCTGACAAAGTCACTTACAAATGCATCGCATTACATCATTTTTATTTTAACTACAGTGATATATAGATAATACATTTTAGGACGGAAGTCACAGGCCATATAAAATCCCCGGGCCATTGTATTTTTTTGAGTGGTGCTAACCGCTCCAACGCCCCCCCCCCTTCCCCCCCCTCACTCTCTCACACACACACACACACACACACACACACACACACACACACACACACACACACACACACACACACACACACACACACACACACACACACACACACACACACACACACACACACACACGTCATGTTGTTGACATCATCACTCATCAGACTGACATCATCATGTTAAAAGGCATTGCTCACTTCACACAATACTTGGTGTGAATGCTGCAATCCACTTGACTTAGAACAATATATTTTATATTTTAAACCAATAGTTTTATAGTTACAGTGTTAGTGCTAATGTCATGCCCGACAAAACTCCCACATAGTAGCATGTTCAATGTGTTGCACTCGCCGCTCTCAAAATAGTTGCAATGCTAGCATGTGTGTTGTCAAAGTCAGAATGAACTAGAAAAAGTGCCCTTCCGGGCACAGGTCTCCACCAGGTTATCCACAGATCCGTGCAGTTAGAGGTAAAAACACTTTTGGGCCAGTTATAGCGCCACCTTGAGGCTGAGTTGAAATTGTTCATATGGCATTTCGTCCTCGGCCTAGTGGGAATGTGGGTGCACAATTTCACGGAAATCACGCGATGTGTTCATGATTTGCAGCATTTTGTTTGAAACTGAGCACTCCTGTGAACTTTGGAAGCCAATCTTAACCAATCAGGATGGAGTCTGATAAATCTGAAAGACCCGTTTCGTTGAATGGCTCTAGAGAGACTGTGTACCAATTTGCGTGATGTTTGGACAAAATCTGTAGGTGTACTGTGCAAAAACTTGTTTTGCACAAAGCGGCCTCCTGGTGGCGCTATAACAGGCCGTTCTGGAAAGTTTGGGCCAGAGGTTCATGGTTGGCATCCAGGGAGTGTGTGTGCAAAATATGGCATCGAAAAACTTGTTTTGCACAAAGCGGCCTCCTGGTGGCGCTATAACAGGCCGTTCTGGAAAGTTTGGGGCAGAGGTTCATGGTTGGCATCCAGGGAGTGTGTGTGCAAAATATGGCATCGACCGGGTTAACGGTGGCCGAGATTAGCTGTTCACGGACACACGGACGGACGGACGGAGTGCAAAACATACTCTCCCCACATGCCTTCGGCCTGGTGGAGACAATTATTACCAATGGCCAACGTCATGTGAGCTGCTCTGATTCTGAGTGGGATTCAACCCTTAAACATTTCTACTACACCTTTGACCTCTGTTAACCCTCCACTGTGCCATCCAGAGAAGTCATAGTATGCAAGACTAAAGCAATATATATAGTCCAAGATTTGCACATTCAAGACTTGGTATACCACACTAATTGTACTTAAATCCAATAAAAAGGATTCGAGTTCAAGAGATATTTAGTTTTTAATGAGAATGCCAACACATTTAACAAAGAAGACAATGAAATAGTAGATATTTGCTGGCTTATCTTGACAACATTATAATCATGTATGCATATATTGCGTATCGGCAGGGTCATCAATATGTCCAAACACAGACGTGGACTTAAATTTTATTAGCGTCGTCCGGGACTCCAGGGCAAATTCTACATGTTGTGTTTTTTCACCATGACCAACATGATTTCTAGTCCAAATGTCCAAATGACTGAATGTCAAGTCTCCAGGTTTTATTCAGAATACTGTATGTAGGACACTGTATGTATGACTAACTAGGAGCCCACTATATAGGACACTAGTGGTTCTCAGACATTTTATTTCCAAGGACCCGTTACAGTTACGGGTTCATTTGGTTCCATTTGAACACTGTCAGAGTTACAGACCTTCAATGTCCGTTTAGGGCTGTGTTTGTGTACTGTATTTTACGTTGCAAAAATATAATTTACAAAAATTGTCCAACACAAGCTAGCATGGCGAAGCCGATGACACCTGTGTATCGGATTTGGCATCCATAACATTAACACTTTTGTTTTAGAAATATGATCTTAATATAGCCTACTGAGGGAATGAGGGAATTTCGAAAATTATGCTAGTCATCTGATGTTATACAAGACATGACAATAGTTTAATTTAACAGAAACATGTCCTTATGGAGCATATCCTTGGCCCAAGGCCACAGTGGCAATGGTAACTCTGTGTGAGGAGGACAAAACATGCAAGTGTAATTGATAAGAATTGTACTGATAACCTTTTTTAACAGAAACAAAACAAAATGAAATGAATAAAACCCTGTAATGCCGTTATGACGATGTGAAACATGCAAAACTAGAAAAAGTGCCCTTCTGGGCACAGGTCTCCACCAGGATTCTTCCTCAGCCTAGTGGGAATATGCGTGCACAGTTTCATCGCAATCGGACGCTGCGTTGAGGAGTTGTGGCGATTTGTACAAAGCGGGCTACTCCTGAAAACTGTAGGAGCCAATCGTGGCCAATCAGGATGGAATATGAGAAATCAAACAAACCTGTCTTGATCACATGACTATGGAGATCATGTGTACTGATTTGCGTGAAATTTGGATAAAATCTGAAGGAGTAATAATAGAAAATGTGTTTTACATATGTCGGCCTCCTGGTGGCGCTATAAAGAGCAGATGTGAAAAATTCCAGGCAAAGGTTTTTCCTTGGCCTCTAGGGAGTTGGCATACAAAATTATCCACAGATCCGTGCAGTTAGAGGTAAAAACACTTTTCGGCCAGTTATAGCGCCACCTTGAGGCTGAGTTGAAATTGTTCATGTGGCATTTCGTCCTCGGCCTAGTGGGAATGTGGGTGCACAATTTCACGGAAATTACGCGATGTGTTCATGATTTGCAGCATTTCGTTTGAAACTGAGCACTCCTGTGAACTTTGGAAGCCAATCTTAACCAATCAGGATGGAGTCTGAGAAATCTGAAAGACCGGTTTCGTTGAATGGCTCTAGAGAGACTGTGTACCAATTTGCGTGATGTTTGGACAAAATCTGTAGGTGTACTGTGCAAAAACTTGTTTTGCACAAAGCGGCCTCCTGGTGGCGCTATAACAGGCCGTTCTGGAAAGTTTGGGGCAGAGGTTCATCGTTGGCATCCAGGGAGTGTGTGTGCAAAATTTGGCATCGACCGGGTTAACGGTGGCCGAGATTAGCTGCTCACGGACACACACACACACACGGACGGACGGACACACACACGGACGGACGGAGTGCAAAACATACTCTCCCCCCTTGCCTTCGGCCTGGTGGAGACAAAAAACCACTTCATGTGTAGCAATGCTACATGAGGAAGTAATACAAATGTATCTGCAGGAGGAGGCTACTGTTCAATATTAAGTCAACATTTTAATTAATATTAATTTAATTATAACACATCAATCAATCAATCATCCAATCAATAAAACAAACTGCTAAACTGTACAGTTATTGGGATAAAATGACAAAATATGAGTAGCAATGTCTTTATTTTGCTTTTGAAGAAATAGGTTGAACTGGAGGTGAAATGAGAGATTCATGGTGGGTCAGAAGAACTGCAAAACGTCCTCCTGCAACTTGATTGACAATTAATCTGCTAGTGACCACTGACCATGATGGAAGTAGTCACATGTACTCACATGTTTTACTTAAGTAAAAGTATCAATACTGCAATGTAGATACTCAAGTAGAAGTCCTGTATTCAAAATGTACTTGAATAAACTTAGTACAAAAAATCTACAATGCACATCAAAATATACTTAAAGCAGCCAAAGTAAAAGTAGTCAGAATGTTTACGAGATCAGCACTCACGTAGTATCCTGGAAGGATTAAAGCTTTATTTTGTTTCCCCCCGGCCAGCAGCAAACAACAACAGTAAGGACGCTCTCGGGCCGAAACGTCCTTACTGTTGTTGTTTGCTGCTGGGGGGAAACAAAATAAAGCTTTAATCCTTCCAGGATACTACGTGAGTGCTGGTATTATTTTCTTTAAGACTCAACTCAACTCAACTCAACTCAACTTTATTTATATAGCACATTTAAAACAACCATAGCTGCCACAAAGTGCTGTACAGTACATAGGTAAAAACAGTAAGTAAACACATAGACTAACTAGAAAAAGTGCCCTTCCGGGCACAGGTCTCCACCAGGTTATCCACAGATCCGTGCAGTTAGAGGTAAAAACACTTTTCGGCCAGTTATAGCGCCACCTTGAGGCTGAGTTGAAATTGTTCATGTGGCATTTCGTCCTCGGCCTAGTGGGAATGTGGGTGCACAATTTCACGGAAATCACGCGATGTGTTCATGATTTGCAGCATTTTGTTTGAAACTGAGCACTCCTGTGAACTTTGGAAGCCAATCTTAACCAATCAGGATGGAGTCTGATAAATCTGAAAGACCCGTTTCGTTGAATGGCTCTAGAGAGACTGTGTACCAATTTGCGTGATGTTTGGACAAAATCTGTAGGTGTACAAAAACTTGTTTTGCACAAAGCGGCCTCCTGGTGGCGCTATAACAGGCCGTTCTGGAAAGTTTGGGGCAGAGGTTCATGGTTGGCATCCAGGGAGTGTGTGTGCAAAATATGGCATCGAAAAACTTGTTTTGCACAAAGCGGCCTCCTGGTGGCGCTATAACAGGCCGTTCTGGAAAGTTTGGGGCAGAGGTTCATGGTTGGCATCCAGGGAGTGTGTGTGCAAAATATGGCATCGACCGGGTTAACGGTGGCCGAGATTAGCTGTTCACGGACACACGGACACACGGACACACGGACGGACACGCGGACGGACGGAGTGCAAAACATACTCTCCCCACATGCCTTCGGCCTGGTGGAGACAAAAACACAGAATACAATGACAACACACAAAACAAGAAAAGGAGGGGGGGGGAAGCAAGTTCAGGAACAGAGGTCTCATGCTGTGTTAAAAGCCAAAGAATAAAAGTGCGTTTTCACTTATCTTCCAGAACCGTGCACCCGTGACATTATGACGTGGAAATACTCAAACGAGTGCTTGCTTTTGCCTTCTTCTTCCATTTTACGAGATCAAAATGTATAACAAAAATCTTTTGAAAATAGCTGATCTACAACATTGTGAGCTTGTAGATCTGCTATTTTCAAATGGACAAAATATATATACTGTACAGCTGAAGTGGTTAGTGTGTTTTGTAATAATGATCCAAATCTACATTTAGATTAGTAGGTGTGTTTTAATCAAAAATCTACAAAGTAGACAAAAAGCTACTCATGTGGAAGGGTTTTCAAATATGAATTTACTTATATTGATCCTATAAACAATTTAATGTAGGTATTGTTTTGCCCACTCAATTCATAATTAATGTTCCAATTTTGGAGCTCTGGCTCATGGACTAAGAACCAAAAAGAACTGAACCAGTTCAACCCCGGTGGAAATGGGCCTCTGTCACATGGAGGATGTCCGTAATCGCATTCCATTGCTGGTGCAGATAAAATAAAGAAAGGCTGTCCTCCATGTGTGGTAGGCTAGCTGCTACCAAAACACCAATACAATTAAAAACAAACTTGAAGTGTAGTGTGACACCTACAGCAATCTGAGATCCCATCGTCAAAAAGAAAAAACAGCACCCTCTTTTGTCTGTCTCAAGAGACTACACCTACAGTAATGAAGCATGGCAAAAATCACACCCGTGTGAACTGAGTGGTGCAACTCCCCTCCCCCCCTGCCTCTCTCTCTCTCTCTCTCTCTCCGTCTCTGTCTCTGTGTCTCTCTCTCTCTCTCTCTGTAATTAGCAGGCAACAGTGCAACACTATCTCTCTCTCTCTGTTTCTGGCACAACAGCGCCACTTTTGCCCCTACTGGTACTCTAAACATAGTCACATATAGGTTAGGACGGACATTGCTGTTCCTTGGAGTGGTTGCACCACTCAAAAACACCATCATCCTGTCACACAGCTGTGTTACCTCTTTTGCAGAAGGCTTAAACTGAAAGTGTTGGGAAAGACTGAACGATGCATCAACATATCCTGCTATGGATGGACCTTTGCTAATTCCATCCTGTTAAACTGTGGAAGTGAAACGATATAGTGAGGATTGTGGGTGTGTGTTACCCTATCAGGAATCAGTTGACTCAGTGGTCTGTCTCACTTCCACAGTTCACAGTTCGAGAACGGTAAATAAATAGAACGTGAGACATGCTAACTGCTCATTTCACTATTTTTAGGAGCCTATGCTGGATTCAGACAAAAATAATAAGCCTATATTTCCCGGTAGAGGGGAGCGTCAAATGTGTCTGAATGTAGCAGACTAGCAGTCTGATTCTGAACCCGCGCGTGTTTACACACACCATCCATGATCCAATTACCATGACATTCCAAAACCCGAGTCTTCTGCCAGCAACAATCACAGCCTACACACTGGCCAGTGGCCACCACATCTTCTTCTTGTATGTGTCCTAATTTCCTCCTACAATAATCAATGACCATGCCAAATGCCAATGTCGCATGCCAATATGATCTTCTATACTCACTGGCCACAACAACACCAAATGGCACTGTTCAATAGCAGGTTTGGGTGGTAAGGTAAATTTGACCTGAGGCCAATTCTACAAATCCTAATAGTTTTCTGTAAAACAAAACAAAAACCGCCCACCCAAAGTGCACTCTGAGGAGTGCACTTTTATAGTTTAAAACTTTTAATGGTTTATTATGGCTGATTATCTGTTTTAATCCTTTCGGATTTACTGTTGTATACTTATGTAGAAGGATAAGGAGACGGGAGACCAGGTAATGGCACTGTAGCTTTACTGTTTACTCTGGACATAGATTGTACATACATACAGGGAAGGGGGTGTGTACTACACAGCAGGGCATGACGGGAAACACACAGGGACAAAACAGAGCTGTGTGTGTGTGTGTGTGTGTGTGTGTGTGTGTGTGTGTGTGTGTGTGTGTGTGTGTGTGTGTGTGTGTGTGTGTGTGTGTGTGTGTGTGTGTGTGTGTGTGTGTTGATTGAACCATATGCTGCAAACCAAGTTTCCCACAGTCAAGTCTAGTCAAGTCTGAGGGATTCTCTCATCACTGTGTAGTTTTTCCTGATAAACACATTTCCCATAATAGGAAATGTATTTGTCTTATCAGCAAAAACTGCACAGTGGCGAGAAAGGTTACTTGGAAAGAGACTGACACACCACAATGCATTTACTTTTGCTGAGAAAAATAATAAAGAAATTGAAATCTCATGTGTGTAACATGGCATACCATACATGAAACTGGATCAAGTGCTTTCACTGCACAACAATGATGAATGTAGGGAACTACACTTAATGGCAAATCACAAAACATTTCACAACCCCTTTCTAACTGAGGCTAGTGAACTGTTTTGGTTCGCAGCTTCTGAAATTCAGATTCTGGAACAGTTGGCCTCAGTTGACCCAATTTCCTAGAGCAGGGGTTTTCAACTGATTGTGAAGCAGGAACCACAACCCTGACTAAGAATCAAGCCCCATGGGGACCACTGACTGTTGTGTTGGGTGGGGATATGTGGGTTTAAGATTATAAAAGGTGGGTTGGGACTTGGGGTGGCCCTTGAAAATGGCTTGAAATATACTCCAGAGCTAAAAAGAAAAAGGTTTGAGAACAAACCACTGATCTATTCCTCTTACTTGATCCAACCTTCCATATTAGACTCATGGTGGTAACTGATTGTGACCATAGGTCGCAGATCACTATGAAAACCTGCAAAACCTGTCAGTCCGCCAGTCAGTCCGTCCATCACGCCACCATATATGGCCATCAATCCGTCACGCCTCATGACATGTCACACCACCATATATGGCCATCAGTCCGTCACGCCTCGTGACACGCTCCATACAGTATGTCCGTCTCCATATATGAAGATCACGACATTGACCTCATCAAACCCTGGATAGCCATACACGGAGAAGACTGGATCATCACCTAGATCTGCATAGGAGCTGGCCAGCAACTCTATATCTGACCTAAACCTCAAACCCTTAGACCCTTCCATATATGAAGCTGACCGGTTCTGACATTCCATTATGTTGATCCACCCCCACCCGTCCTTCCTCTTCGAGGTCTCCCTTTTGACTGACACCTATCTGACCTGTCCATTCAAACTCTAGATGGGCCCACCCCAAAGTTATTAGGAGGACAGCCACGCCCGGCAGCCGGCGAAAACTAGAGTTCTCAACAGGCCAGACAATTAAAGCCTGGCCCTACCTGGGCCCTCATCAAACCCTGTACACTAAAGACACTGCCCCCGCTGCCACCCTTAGATCTCCATGGAGCTGACCTGTTCTGATATTGCATATGTTGATCTGACCTCATCAAACCCTGCCTGTACACTCAAGACACGCTCCATATATGGCCAGTACAGAATTAAATCCATATGTTCATCTGACCCCCCATGCAAAAAGCACCAGCGCTCGCCCAGCAGTCTGCCGTCACCAAGGCGGATGCATTTATGAGTGAGCAAACACAAACCATTAAATGGCCACATTTCTTAATAAAGATGACACTTAATTTCCCTTGAAAAAACAACAGACACCCAGGAGTAAGTAAACCACACTCGTGTGAAGTGAGCGGTGCCTTTGATCGATCGAGTCGATCTGCCACAGACAACACACACAGCCACACGTTGGAGCGGTTAGCACTGCTCAAAAAGAGGAACAGCCTTTATTTAATTAAAAGGCAACTGCCAACATGTTTCGACCTTGGGAGGTCTTCATCAGGGCGATAATTAATGAAATTCCCTCGTTTAGATTCTAACTCCCTTGGAATTTCTTGACCTCAGACTTCCCAAACAGTAACTGAATTCATTGACTCGTCAATCTTAGGTCACCAGGTAATTTGGTCATTTTAGTGCACTGCTTCTCAAGTAGGCTAGTAGTCCATGGACCACTATAATGCTTCACTTGCTTGGATAATAGTATAGTGCCAAGTGCCATCTAGTGGGATCTATTAGAATCCTTAACACTTCCAAAGTGTTGGAAGCAGATAGAATGAAAAAGTAAAGAAAATTCAAAACACATATTTTGCAATATCTTACATACCAGGACACACACACACACACACACACACACACACACACACACACACACACACACACACACACACTAATGTCCATTTTTTATATCCATTTTACCATTGGGTTTTAGAGGATAGTTTCGGACCATGGTTTAGGTATGCGGTCTAGTCTAACTTGGACTCAGGGGGGTGGACGCCTCTGCCTTGCATAGTCCCCAGTGAATAGGCAGTTTGCCCTTCACTGGTAACCCTATTTTTGAATTATTTTTAAATATATGAAGGTATTGTGGGCTGGGCTTTTTACAAAAAAGCCCCCCTTTTAAATACATACATACATACATACATATGGACGCCTCTGCCTTGCATAGTCCCCATTGAATAGGCACTTTGCCCTTCACTGGTAACCCTTTTTGAATTATTTTTAAATATATGGAGGTATTGTGGGCTGGGCTTTTTACAAAAAAGCCCCCTTTTAAATACATACACACATACATACCTACATACATACATTTCAGAAGTTTTAGCAGTTTTTAAGGACCCACTTTTAGGCCAGTGCAACAGAGCAAGCTCTTGCCTTTTTTTAAACCCTACCCATTTTAACCAAATACATACATACATACATACGGACGCCTCTGCCTTGCATAGTCCCCAGTGAATAGGCACTTTGCCCTTCACTGGTAACCCTTTTTTAATTATTTTTTAAATATATGGAGGTATTGTGGGCTGGGCTTTTTACAAAAAAGCCCCCCTTTTAAATACATACATACCTACATACATACATTTCAGAAGTTTTAGCAGTTTTTAAGGACCCACTTTTAGGCCAGTGCACCAGAGCAAACTCTTGCCTTTTTTTAAACCCTACCCATTTTAACCAAATACATACATACATACATACATACATACATACATAATGTAAAAATATGTAAAAATAAATAAAAGATGTTGATCATGTTGAAGTAAACCATTAACCATTTAATTATGCATTATGGACAATGTAATTTCATTCAACGTGTTAATGCATAAAATAAAATAAAAACTACCGTATGTTGTTTTGGCTCTGAACAATTTGAGCAATGCAGAGCAACACGCCAACAAAGAGTGATTTATGTGGCATGCAAAATCCATTTACACTTCCCTTTGACCGTCCAAAGTGCATGTTGGCAGGTGTTCTGCTGTAGCAGAGCACACAAACTCCTCCTGCTTTCCTCCAATGGACAAAGCAGCTGTTCCTCCTCACTCACATATTGCGTGGCCCCCTAAAGCGTAAATTATACTTGTGTCGCACCCCAAAAATTGCCGAACTACAAGCTCACAACTTCAGGCTGAACTGAAATGCAGAAGTGGCTGAGAAACGTATGTTTATTGTAACAAATATACTATGTAATCCAGGATTTGATACATATACAGCCTAACTGCAAAAGCTTTATTTGTGTTTTTATTTTTTCCGATATTTACTCTTTAGTAAACTACGTCGCATCACATGGGGATACAAATTTTGTTCAATCAGAAGAAATAACCCCAAAAAGATCATCACTTTCAATAGAGGGTATGCGTGTGACATCATCATCATACCCGGAAGTTATGCGGGAACACAGCAAAAAACTACTTAAACAACGTTAAACTCACTTTGCCGCCACTCAATTTGGCACTTCACTTTATGCATGCGCATATCAGAACATAGAGCTATTTAACTCTTATTAATATATTACCCAATACCTACACCCCCTTTAAGACCATGTACTACACATCATGGCTCTATAATTAGCTTGACACTCAGTCAAGAACAAAAATACTTCATAACGTTATTTATAGACCACGAAGAGCCACATAAAGCTTGTGCATGTGCCTGACCAACTGAACATTCCAACAGCTATACCAGTAGGACATTCAACTGGTTTTCATCTGGCATTGGAGTGGTTTATTTCTACTTTCAGTTAGTTTTCTTAAAAGTGTGGAACCGGTGCTTACTATCTCATGTCATTGATGATTCCATCTGAGCCACAGATAATGCTTTACAATACTCACATTAAAGATGTAACGATGAAAGATACCTTGACCTTTGACCTTGATTTGATAAAGACGCAACAGGACTATCTATGGCTGACACTCTAATGGTCTTCTTGTTTGCCTAAAATCATTGCATAGCCCAAAAATGTGTTCCTTTTCCCTCAAACATACAATATGAAGGTCGAAAAGTAGTATAATTTACATTCTCTTGTTTTTCTGTCTGCGCACTCAAAATGTGGTCTGACTGAACAAGTGGGCACCCTGCACAACTGGCCACCTGGACAACTGGCCACCAACTGGCCACCAACTGGCCACCTGGATGAGTGGGCTCCCGGACAACTGGCCACCTGGATGAGTGGGCTCCCAGACAACTGGCCACCTGGATGGCGTGGCGCGAGACAGTCCGATGGCTGGTCAAGTTCTAGTTCATTTGAATTCTTCATTGCAATAAAGGTGTTATTGATGATATTTCATGTTCTGTGACTTTAATAATGTAAAAATAAGTCAACTTTATCACATTTGGAAATAATCTGATCATATAGTCTGAAAAATACTAGGCGGATTTTCACATATTTCATTGTTAATGATAGTCTTGCAATTTGATATTTAAAATTGATATTTGACAAGGGCTCCCAGGCTAAAATTCAATAACTGACCCTAACGAACCATCATGCAAAACAATTACGCTTTTATACGCAATTGCACTATCCTTTCACCAAGCCTGCGAACGAGTAGTCTCTCTCCATCAATCGCACGCACGCACGCACACGCACTCACACACACACACACACACACACACACACACACACACACACACACACACACACACACACACACACACACACACACACACACACACACACACACACTTTATTGCCTACATTTACAACGATAGCTGTTGTAAAAAGATTTGTTGTTTATTTAGGCCTATTCATTTTAGGGTCATTTCCTGCTTGGTGTCTATATGAAAGACTTTAAATCATGTTGTCCAACCAATATCCTACATTAGTTCCATGTTGTCCAACCAATATCTTACATTAGTTCCATGTTGTCCAACCAATATCCTACATTAGTTCCGATGCACAGAGGATGAACTGAAGACTCCTGTAGACTAGAGCCATTGTTGTTTTAAGGGTGCACCACTCCCTGTATTTAAATATGATATGAATACATACAGACATTATAACCTAAGTAATGGTTAAATTGCTGTGGAAGATGTAAGCTTCTTCTAAAAATCACAGGTTACTTCAGAATGCTGTTCATTTACAAAGCTGTGGACAAAACCAGTCCTTGTGTAGCTAGATGTAGCATCAAAGTTTGCCCATCCATTGATTGAGTTATGAAAACTTCATTTCCCAGAAATCTTGCAGCCTAGTCTGACATCACCAAGAAGCTATAGGAAAGCCAGAGTTGCTGTTGTTCGTTCATTTAGCCTGTACCTAAAGGTAAGCACCTGTCATTAACATTGCTTGATAGACCAGTTATATAATTTTGTAAACGATGTATGTCATTCACTGATATAGATATAATACTATATCAATATGCAGCAGGCAGCAGTCAACCCCAGCTCCTTAAATGTATTGGGTGACTTCTGGGACAATCTAACATTTTACTGTTGATTAAACTGCCAGTGTTTTATTAAGTGTTATATTAAATGCATTACAGCCTTGCCATGATTCAAGATATACAATTAAAACAAGTAACTATGGGTGGCTATGTTTAACACTGTCACGGTAAATCAGAGACTTGCACCACCTTTGGACTTTGCCTTCTTAAAGCACAGGCCAACTACGCTTTATTGGTCAAACATAGATCTATAAACAGAGTTTCAGAAAGCCCAAGTTATGCATGCGACAGCCCGACAGGCACACACACATGCACACACAGCCACACACACAGGTTTTCTGCAATGTAGCCTGTAGGTATGCATTTATTGTCTCCACCAGGCCGAAGGCATGTGGGGAGAGTATGTTTTGCACTCCGTCCGTCCGTGTGTCCGTCCGTGTGTCCGTCCGTCCGTCCGTGTGTCCGTGAGCAGCTAATCTCGGCCACCGTTAACCCGGTCGATGCCACATTTTGCACACACACTCCCTGGATGCCAACGATGAACCTCTGCCCCAAACTTTCCAGAACGGCCTGTTATAGCGCCACCAGGAGGCCGCTTTGTGCAAAACAAGTTTTTGCACAGTACACCTACAGATTTTGTCCAAACATCACGCAAATTGGTACACAGTCTCTCTAGAGCCATTCAACGAAACCGGTCTTTCAGATTTCTCACACTCCATCCTGATTGGTTAAGATTGGCTTCCAAAGTTCACAGGAGTGCTCAGTTTCAAACAAAATGCTGCAAATCATGAACACATCGCGTGATTTCCGTGAAATTGTGCACCCACATTCCCACTAGGCCGAGGACGAAATGCCACATCAACAATTTCAACTCAGACTCAAGGTGGCGCTATAACTGGCCGAAAAGTGTTTTTACCTCTAACTGCACGGATCTGTGGATAACTTTGTATGCCAACTCCCTAGAGGCCAAGGAAAAACCTTTGCCTGGAATTTTTCACATCTGCTCTTTATAGCGCCACCAGGAGGCCCACATATGTAAAACACATTTTCTATTATTACTCCTTCAGATTTTATCCAAATTTCACGCAAATCGTTATACACTATCTCCATAGTCATGTGATCAACACGGAGCGCCACCATTTCCCATCTTCCATCCTGATTGGCTAAGATTGGCTTCCAAAGCTCACACGATTCGTCCATTTCGAAAAAAGGCCACAAATCACAAACACAGTGTGCAATTTCCGTTAAATTATACACGCACATTTTCACTAGGCCGAGGACGACATGCCACAATCTTTTCCTCAAAATCAGCCTCACGGTGGCGCCATAACAGGCCAATTCCTGTTTTTAGCTATAACTGCATCGATCTGTATACAACTTATGTATGCACACATGGAAAAACATTGTACCTGCATCCCTCCAACACGAACCTCCGGCCCAAATCTTCCTCAACAGCCTGTTATAGCGCCACCATGAGGCCACAACCTGACCTGCCCTGGTGGAGACCTGTGCCGATTGGCACTTTGTCTAGTTATTGTCTGATTTCCCACAGCTCTGTCCCCTGCATCTGTATCTGTCTGTGTTATTATGGCACTGGCTGGCGTGAGGGTCATTGAGCTGGCAGGCCTGGCTCCGGCACCGTTCTGTGGCATGATTCTGGCGGACTTTGGTGCCGAGGTGATCCGCGTGGACCGCACTCGGGTTGCCATGGCAATGGACACGTTGGCACGGGGCAAACGCTCCATAGCACTGAATCTGAAGACTTCCGAGGGCGTGGCCGTGCTCCGCAAACTCTGTGTCCAATCGGACGTGGTCTTGGAACCTTACCGAAAAGGTCAGAAGAACTCATTAACCACTTAAAACCCAGAGTCCCTCACGGCGCTATAGCCTACTAGTGTTTTTTTCTTTTCGCTCTACATGAATAAATATCTTCACTGAAAATAGCTGATTTTCTGTGAAAGTTTTCCCAGAATACAGAAGCTTTGGTATAACTTAACACTTAAAGGCTATACATTTCACTGTTAACATAAGGGTTAAATAGCTACATTCTGATGGCAATCATTGCAATTGAGTTTTCTTTTCCTTTTTTTCTCCTTTTTTTTCCAGTTACAGGAGTATCCCTGTCTCTCCAACTCATAGCAAATCTATACAGTGATTGTCAGGACTACTTTCATCATGCACTTTTGTTAAAACCACAAAATATCACTTACAGTACTTTTTGCACATTTTACTCTGGATACCCATTTTTACTCATTTACTATTTTACTTTGGAAAACATTATTTGGCCTTATATTATTATTTATTATTAATATTATTGTGTTACAATAACTCCTGACAAGTTAGAACCAAACCAAAACAGAACAAGAGGTATTACAATATGCAGTAGTTCATGGAGTAGAATACCTAACCTTACAAAGAGGAAGATGGAAATGCTGATGGACGACATTTGTGTAGAGTTTTTGTTTGCTGCTCTAAAGTTATTGTAGTACAGCTCCAAATGTTCTCTCATTGACCTCATCAGAATCATACGAATTGAAGAGTCACGTCTGTGTCTGTCTGCATTTGAAAAGGAATGAGTGACCACCCTTGGGTCTTTACTGTCATTCAGTCATTAAAAGATGTTGGCTCTCCTAAAGAAACCAAATTTTAGGCCCGGGTGGCTAGTGCGGCGGTCCTGGCACCTAAGCTGCTTAGTACGGCCTGATGGCGTGCCGATCCAGACGACCTTTGCTCGCTCATCTCACTCTCCCCATTTACTGTCAGCTACTGTTCTCTATCAATAAAGGCACTAACATTTTAACAAGGAAAATAGTTGAAAAGAAAGCTGCTGCCATATTAATCTGGTTCCAATAGAATGTAGTGTACAGTGGTAGACAGTAGAGAACCTCCACTCTAAAGTGTTCTATATGCAACGATGTACTGCAGCCAGCTGTGTTTTGAAACCTTTGGCACCATTTATGTAAACAGGATATTATTGAGGTACCGAAGTCGTGTGTGTGTGTGTGTGTGTGTGTGTGTGTGTGTGTGTGTGTGTGTGTGTGTGTGTGTGTGTGTGTGTGTGTGTGCGTGCGCGCGCAGTACAGATGCTAATAGTTTAGAAATGTTTGTGCTCTTGATTGTTTACTCTGTCTTTTTTATCTGATGTCCATCCCGTCTGATCCAGGACCACCTTTGACTTTTTAACATTTAATCACCTACGTCGCAGTGAGCACATGGTTGCCTTATTCCCTCTGCCATCTAGATACATGGTTGTTATGGAGAAATATTTTAATAAGATATATTATCTCTACGCTTAGTTGTATGGTTTTCACCGTCATTGTTTTGACCTTTTTAGTGTTTTTAAATTCTTATTCTCAATGTTTTATTATTTTAATTTATTTATTTTGCACTGTGAATTTGTATGCTATTTTTCTTCAGTGCCGTTATATTTATGTTATAAATGATATAGCTATTCAATCTTTCACTGCTATTTTATTTTTTTGTGTCTGTCTGCATTTGTCTTTATGTCTGTACCTCATCACCACTGAAAATTACTTCTAACCTTCAGTACATTTTCCAAGGTTTCAAATGATTTCCTGGATAAAATGCCAGGCACTCCTAATGCTTGGTAAAATATTTCTGTGCTTCTATAAACTCCTATGTGTTTTGGACTCCTGTTTCCTACAGGTTTTGGATTGGCCAATCTGGGAGCCCATTGGGAACAGCAATGTCTGTGTTAACCTATGTGACTATGTGTGTGGCTATGTGACTATGAGTACGAGTAGGAGAAAAAGTGGTGCTGTTGTGCCAGAAACAGAGAGAGAGATAGTGTTGCACTGTTGCCTAGTGCTAATTACAGAGAGAGAGAGAGAGAGAGAGAGAGAGAGGCAGGGGGAGAGGGGAGTTGCACCACTCAGTTTACACAGGTGTGATTTTTCTTTTTCGATTGGCTGACTGAGCTGATCATAGAATGGTTTTGAATCATTGGTTTTGATTCATCTTGTATTTTTCCATGCAGGCGTGATGGAGAAGCTGGGCCTCGGTCCAGACGATCTGTTAAAGGAGAATCCTCAGCTGATCTACGCTCGTCTGACAGGCTATGGACAGACTGGCTCCTATGCCACTGCTGCTGGCCATGATATCAACTACCTTGCCATGTCAGGTACAGACATATGGTGTGGACTTTTCTTTGGTTGATTGATAAGTTTTGTAAATATTTTTTTAATAATACATCACATAACCACTTTCGATTAACCTACCTGCATGGCGGCCCCCTTTTGGGCATGCCATTATAGGTACTAGAGAACTGCGGATGGCAGATTTATAGGCAATTCACACTGAGACGGACTGAATCCGTTTCATTGGAACCGTTTCCGAATACGGTTGCCTGGTCCCCGATGGCCATGATTCACATTGCCCTAGATTCAACAGCGGTGGTGGCTCAGGGGTAGAGTGCCTGGATGGTAACCGTAAGGTTGCCAGTTCGAACCCGGGCTCCCCCAGAGTTACTGTCAAAGTGTCCTTGAGCAAGACACTGAACCCCTAATTGCTCCCGATGTGCTAGTTGGTGCCTTGCATGGTTTCCGCTGCCATCGGTGCATGAATGTGTGTGTGAATGGGTGAATGTAATGCACAATCTCTGTAAAGCGCCTTGGATAAAGGCGCTATATAAATGCACCATTTACCATTTACCATTTAACAGCGCACCCGGGCACACTTGCATAACACACTATGGCTGGCGCGCCCAGACACTGACCATCAACTCTGCGACATTGTCTCAAATAAATCCAGACACACAATGCATTGCCTCTTTGGCTCTTTGCCGTTATACTACTTCACTGTCAGCCTGCCTGCTATTCACTGTGTCAGTCAGTTCTGTGCTCCAGTGTCGTGTTTGATATTAGTTTGCTATGGATTCTACTTTAGCATTATTATTATTTTGTTTTACTTTGGAAACTATGCCAAGCAAAGCCAAGAGCCAAGTCCGCAGGATAAGATCAGCGCGTACTGCGTCGTGCAGCGTCTGTGTTTGTTTTTGTTGACGCTTGGCTCGTCGACTAGAGATTATGTCACATTCTTTAAAAAAAAACAGTCCACTTCCTTCTGTAGGTACGCATGCATTCACATTGGAATGATCCATATCTGAATACACTTCAACGGTCAAGAGACCCGCCCCCCATGCGGTCCCGGCGACAGTTGGGCGATCCGCTCCCGAGAACGGTACGCATCATTCACACTACCACAACATCTGCGAAGTGGTCCCGAGTGCGCACCCGGGACCATAGTGTGAACCGCCCCTTAGCCGCGGATGACCGCGGTTGGCGGATGGTGCGATTAATATAAATAGGATGATATAATTAATGCAGTTGGATAACGGGTGAGTTGGGTTATGACTCAGTTATGCCGTCATATATTTCCATTGTGGTGTCCCAAGCCAGTAGAGACCTGCGGATGGCGGATGCAAGCTCACAATGTGTCACGATGCAACACGATGTGAGCTTGTAGATCTGCTATTTTAGGTTTGAAATGGGACATTCTGTACAACAAGTACTTTTACTCTTGGTACTTTAAGCACATGATACCACTCAATACTTTCACTCAAGTACATTCTTTATTCTGAACCCGTGTAACGGAGTACTTCTACATTACAGTATTTTGATTGAGTAAGAAGTGTGGGTACTTTTTTCCACCACTGCTTTCTTCTGCCCTAGGGCTTCTATCTAGGCTTGGCCGTGGTGGCGACAGACCCTACGCACCGCTCAACCTGCTTGCAGACTTCGCAGGAGGTGGTCTGGCCTGTGCACTGGGCGTGGCCCTGGCACTGCTGGAGAGGACGTCATCAGGGAAGGGACAGGTTATAGACGCTAGCATGGTAAGCTTTATCATTATGACCACTCGATACCTTTGTTTCTATAGGCTAAATGTCTTTGCATGGTTTTTGAAGATGACGTCACGTGGCAGCCAAGTCTATGGACTTTCATGTTTGTTAGGGCAGTAAATGACGACGTAAGATGTCAAGTGGCCAATATAAATACATCTTGTGACTCATTCCGCTGCATTCATGTCTCGTGGAGGACAATGAGGATGATGATAGCAGCCACTGTGGGTGCCCCTCATTTCATGTTTTTCTGTGTGTGTGTGTGTGTGTGTGTGTGTGTGTGTGTGTGTGTGTGTGTGTGTGTGTGTGTGTGTGTGTGTGTGTGTGTGTGTGTGTTCTTCCTGGCTTTGGTCTTTATCTAACTATCAAATTATCACTGTCCAAAGCTTGACATTGTCATGCGACAACAAGTGTTCGTGTGCCAAAAATAGTCAATCTACAAGAGCTTGTTGATCTGCAATTTCTGGCTTAAACATAACTTTTACTTGTGTGTGTGTGTGTGTGTGTGTGTGTGTGTGTGTGTGTGTGTGTGTGTGTGTGTGTGTGTGTGTGTGTGTACAGGTGGAGGGAGCAGCATACACAGGTTCCTTCATATGGAAGTCCCGTCACATCGGTATGTGGGACCAACCCAGGGGAGAGAATATGCTGGACGGTGGAGCTCCATTCTATGAAACCTACAAGACCTCTGATGGAAAACATGTGGCTGTAGGCGCCATGGAACCACAATTCTACAAGCAGTTCCTTCACGGTTCGTGGGTGGAACACACTATCGGAGAAGTGGGGTGAATGAATGTTTTGTGTGGGCATTAGCATTTAGCAGTCACCACCATAGAGTAGGCCAATAGGCCATTGGCATTTAGCAATTAGCACCACACACAGTTGGGTAATCTTGTCTCTGCTGACCCCTACTGGTTGGTCTTGGGACTGTTGGTCCTAGGACCAGGAGGACATAGCGTTTGCATCCACTGACCAGCATCATATTTCTTGTATGCAGGCAGCAGGCCCAAGAGGACCTCAATTCTCTTGTAATAATGCAATAGCCTACTGGTAATTTTAGAAAGTTATAATGGAATAGCAATCATGCCTCCAGGCTATGGGAAAAGTGGGACAATAAAGTAAATTATTAAATGTCCCACCACTCAATGGAAAGAGACAGAGACAAAGTGTTTTCTGTACTTACGTACAGTATGACTGCTGCTTTTATGTGCACGTTGGCTTAATCTAGTTTTCAGTGTATATGGATCACATAAACGTGTGTACGTTGACGTTCATGTGCCTTTTGGTAGTTTTCTCCAGAGGGAGTTCATACAGGCCTGCTGTTTAGGATTCCTACATGAGGATCAAGTTGCGAGGAGACAAAAGAAACTCATTATGCCACCAAATTACAACTTGTATTGATTAATTTCTGTTGTCTACTGTACTGTTACTGTGCTTTTAACAAAAGGGTCATTATTGCGGCTATAGCATAAATCCCAGTTCCAGGTGCCACCATACTCGTTCACTTTCACAGTCACACAGTCACAGTCACACAGTCAGAGTTTGCCAGCCCCCCACACACACACTCACTACACACACTTTAGTAAACATACTGTTTAGTGTTTACCTTTCGTCAGAAGCTTTTACATGGCGAGCCAGGCGGGAGCGTCGTGGTACAAAGGCACAAATTAAATCCGAAATTTGGATGGAAGAAGATCCACCAAGGACAGCTCTCCTGGATTACGATTTATGGACGTTTGAAAATCCTCCTAGTGTCAACTGCTTTAAACGGTGATTATATTTTCAATCCCATAGCTGGAGCGGTGGGGGCGTTGCCATAGCAACCGGACCAACACTGGGATATGACGTCCCCTAACGGCAGGGTCCGTATCGGACCTGGCACAAAAATAATTAACGACCATATCACAACACACCACTTTGTGTAGCATCCAGATGACATGATCTTACTGCATTATTTGTTTAAGTGGCACTTCGTAATGGGGAACTTAATGACAGTATGTCCAACAGCACATCACAACCTTATGTTCCACTGTATTTTACAATTTGTCCTAGAGACGGAGCCAGAGAAAGAGACAAGATCAGTTTGACCTAATGTTACTTCATCAGACTATTAGTATTATTAGTATTAACCACTTGAACCCTAGGGACCTTATTCTGGACATAATATCATTAGAACATTTGGCAAAAATATTGTAGGTGAGTATTTGGCAAAAACAGCTCACAATGCATTGCGACATATTGTGAACTTGTAGATAGACTATTCTTGATATTGGGGCGTATACGAGGCAAAAATGAGTACAGACCTCTTGGCCCCAGTCAACAAAGTAAATTATATGGGTTTACATTAATGCCTCCTGATATAGATTTGAGCTCTACTAAGCACACCTTTCTAGTTTTTAGTTTCTCTTACTTTTTTTGTTTTGTTTTGCAGGCTTAGGTTTGGATACAAGAGACTTGCCTCCTCAGATGAGCTCTGGCAATTGGCCTGAGCTTAGGCGGATCTTCACAGAGCGTTTTGCCTCTAAATCCCAAGCCCATTGGTTGAGTGTTTTTGAGGGGACAGATGCCTGTGTTACACCTGTGCTGTCTTTCGACGAAGTTAGCTCCCATCCCCACAACCGGGAAAGAGGTTCTTTCATTAAGGACCCTGCGGGTGAGGAGAGCCCCCGACCAGCTCCGCTCCTCTCCCGAACTCCTGCAGAACCTTGCTTGGCACGTGACCCTCTTATCGGAGAACATACATGTCAGGTCCTACAGGAGTATGGTTTTAGTCCAGTAGAAATAGAGCGGATGCTAACAGCTGGAGTGATAGAGTCTAACACTGTCAAGGCTAAATTATAGAGACCTGGACACAGTGGAACAAGCCATACTGTTTATTGTTCCATTTTGTAGCTGTCGGGCAGAAACCTCAGATCTCCATATTTTTGTTGTTGTTGTAAATGAATGCCTTATTTCATTGTGTCACATGACAGTAGCAGAAATAGCCAATCTACAAGCTCACAACAACAGTCTTGCAAGCTGCGGGCCCTGGAGCCTAACCTCCACTAAATTCCATTGTTAATCCGGCCCTGAGTGCCTTTTGCACTATGCAGCCGCTTTTTGGAAATTTCTCATAGGTTTTAATGTAAAAAGGCTGTGTCAATTTAGTGGTTCAAGGCGGACATTTTGAACATACAACCACTTTGCCAATGTGATTCTTAGTCATCAATAGAACATGTTCTGGGGAAGAATAAAGCTCTTCTGCAGGCCAATCAGCAGTGGACATTTACCACCTGGTGAGATTAATTGTGAGACATTTAAAGGTGAGGTCATATATTTGGCAGATTTGGAACAATATGATGTACCTAAATGATGTGTACACTTTATTTCATATGTATGGATATTCTTTTCTTTTTTCTGTCTTTTTTTAGTTATTGTTTGGCATGTTCCTTTTTCATGTCAAGGACTGATTTGGATGCTTCATAAACTGGGGAGACCTCTGTAATAGTAGATGCTTTACATTTTAATCGTGTAAAAGGCTGTACTTAGGCCAAAGATTCCTAAAGCAATGATTTAATAAACCGTGCACTGTGTATTATGAATTAAAGTTAGATTTGACTACTTGAATAGATTTGACTACTATAGGCCGAGGACGAAATGTCACTTAAGAAAATTCACAACTTCGTATGCGCACTCCCTAGAGGCAGAGGAAAAACCTTTGTCCTGAATTTTTCTCACCTGTCTGTGAAAGCGCCACCATGAGGCCGATTTTTGCAAAGCACATTTCTTTAGCCTATATTACTTGCACAGACTTTATTCAAAACTCACGCAAATCGGTAAACATGATCTCTATAGTCACACAGCATACAACAGATCTCTATAGTCACACCGCATACAACAGATCTCTATAGTCACACAGCATACAACAGATCTCTATAGTCACACAGCATACAACAGATCTCTATAGTCACACAGCATACAACAGATCTCTATAGTCACACAGCATACAACAGATCTCTATAGTCACACAGCATACAACAGATCTCTATAGTCACACAGCATACAACAGATCTCTATAGTCACACAGCATACAACAGATCTCTATAGTCACACCGCATACAACAGATCTCTATAGTCACACAGCATACAACAGATCTATAGTCACACAGCATACAACAGATCTCTATAGTCACACAGCATACAACAGATCTCTATAGTCACACAGCATACAACAGATCTCTATAGTCACACAGCATACAACAGATCTCTAGTCACACAGCATACAACAGATCTCTATAGTCACACAGCACACAACAGATCTCAGCAAATACATAATAAACAATGAAGAAAGAAAGAAAGAAAGAAAGAAAGAAAGAAAGAAAGAAAGCCATGAGGAATAGACACATAGACATACATGATTTTGCCACCAAGCCAGTCATGAACCAATTATACAGCCACTCTAGCTGTCACAACTCACAACCTTCACAGCAGCCACAACACACATACACATAAGCTCACATGTTTCATTGCCGCCCAGTCAATTAGGCCTCAAAATAGTACAGCAGCTTGAATCACATTAGTACACAGCATTAAATACAAGCAGCAGCAGCGAAGAACAAAAAAAACAAGGTTCCTACCTTGAGCCGTCTTCTACTTGACTCTTTGGAACCCATGGACTCTCTAGTAGTAGCTCTCTAGTAGTAGCTCTCTAGTAGTAGCTCTCTAGTAGTAGCAGCGGGATTTTGGCGGAATTCTCAAAATTCTCTGTGAATGAGAAGTGTTGTGATTACCATCTTGTCACTCACCCTTGGTAGCCCCAAACAGATGCTTGTTCACTTGTTGGTTGTCTGGTTGATTTAATAATAGCCGAACTGTGGACGTTCCAGACCCCACTTTGAGAACCACTGTATAGGCCTATAGATTCAATTCAACCACAACTGACTGACACACACACACACACACACACACACACACACACACACACACACACACACACACACACACACACACACACACACACACACACACACACACACACACACACACCTTTGCTTTCCCTCTCTCTGACCAACCATTAAATGACTTGTCTGAGCATGCTGAAGCTGATTCAATTCAACCACAACTGACTGACACACACACACACACACACACACACACACTCTGGGAACCCATCAGCAAATAAAGGGAAAACAGCACCCTCTTATAATGATCTTATAAAGGATTCAGAGTCAGGCTGCAGGCAGCACTCACTGTTATCATTTTAGGATTTCTTGTTTACTCAAGTCAAGCCCCAGCAGCAGATCAAACGCAATTGGACGTTTTCGGCCTAGTGCCCTACACCTACAGGGCAGCTGGGCAGGCCAAAAAGTCTTGTGTTTGATCTGCTGCGGGGGCATGACTTGAATAAACAAGAAATTCTAAGGTGAGTGCTGGTGGTATTCCTTTCTTAGAGACTATTTCTGCCAGATCTGTGCACCCAATACACACTGAACTTTGAATGACTCGTCTGAAGTGCTGCACTGCTGCTTGCTTCTCTCCTTCAAGCTATCTGCTTACGGTAGCTACTTAGCTAACTCACCTGCATCCACTTAACTGGAAAGAAAATGCAGGTTAATTAATATGACAACTTTTCTTTCAACTGCCATTGTCTGCCACATTATCTTTATCTTGACTTAGCAGTAGCCTATTCAACCACTGACAGCTCCACTGTCCACTACTCATTGGACTCCCCCCCATACTTACAAACAATGGGGCTTGTTTGTGTCTTGCGTGAGAGGGGCGCGCTAAAATTGGAGCCCGTCTCCCTGAACAAGCCTGCTTCTAGGGAGTGTGTAACAAGTTCAACAACCTGCATAGTATTCCATAACAGTCATACTAACACATGTCATCTCTGCTGCATTATAGTGCATCTCGCTAGCCAACACACACACCATGAAACACACACCCAAAACAACTAGCCTCGGTCCCAGGCTTACTTATCTGCAAAACAACAGGTTTGGAGATCTGTTGGGAATTGATATAAACATGAAACAGTCACCCGTGCGCACAGTCCCAAATAATTGGTCTATTTGGTTTCATTTTAAACTCTCAAGAGTTAAAGCTAAAGCCAAGGGTTAAAATAAATACCTTAAGGGTCCATTTGGTTACCAACTCTCCATCATTTAGCTCAGCGTTGGGCAACTTTGACGATGGAGAGGGCCACTATATTTCCATGCTCACTCCAGAGGGGCCACATTGCATGCATGCAGTCGTAGCAAAAATAGCCGATCTACAAGTTCAAAACGCGTCGCAATGCGACGCGTTTTGAACTTGTAGATCGGCTATTTTTGAAATACATTTGAATTGAAATCCTGAATATTGTTTTGCTATTTTTAATTGGGATCCTGAAAAGAAATTTGAACTAAATACAAATATATTGGACATAAAAAAGACAATAACATTACTTGTAATACTACACAGCAAGCTACTAATTTAGACTGTAAGTAATTAAAGCGGGTCATGTTTGAATGTTGTAACAGCTGAAACCAATAACATATCAGTATTCCGAAATTAATCTGAGGGCCACATTAGCTGAAGGTGGGGGCCGCATGTGGCCCCCGGGCCGCCAGTTGGCCATGTATGATTTAGCTGGAACCGCCTGGACCACTGGTGGAGTGGTGGCCCCTGCTGGTTGAAAAGTGAAAACCACTGGTGTGTTTGCTATAATACCAGAGTGGTGCCCTGTGATACAATTCCTATGCTGCAGCATAGTATTAGTCCCATGGCTCCCCCGTTGACCGTTTATGGTACGCGCGCATGTGCACCACCCTGTATGTTCGCCTGGGAGGCCTTTTTTTTGCTCCTGCTAAAAATCCACAGAAAAACAAGAAGTTTGTTAAAACAACACGGCGAGCTGATCTGACTGTTGACACTTTAACATGTAAGAAAACTAACGTGTCGTTTCACGTACAGTTTCGTCAACCACTGAAGTCTGAAACACAGCAGGTAAGATGAACAAATTCACGTTGTTGTGTTTCTATAGTCACACCGCATACAACAGATCTCTATAGTCACACAGCATACAACAGATCTCTATAGTCACACAGCACACAACAGATCTCATCAATACCCGGTAATAAACAATGGAGAAAGAAAGAAAGAAAGAAAGAAAGCCATGAGGAATAGACACATAGACATACATGATTTTGCCACCAAGCCAGTCATGAACCAATTATACAGCCACTCTAGCTGTCACAACTAAACAAAACAACAAAAAAAACAAGGTTCCTACCTTGAGCCGTCTTCTACTTGACTCTTTGGAACCCATGGACTCTCTAGTAGTAGCTCTCTAGTAGTAGCGGGATTTTGGCGGAATTCTATTTTTCTAAATTATCTGTGAATGAGAAGTGTTGTGATTACCATCTTGTCACTCACCCTTGGTAGCCCCAAACAGATCCTTGTTCACTTGTTGGTTGTCTGGTGATTTAATACTACAAGCAGAATTGTGAACCCTACAAACCCTCCCGCGCACTCAGATCAGCCAACGCAGGGAAGCTGGAAGTACCCTCACTAAAAACGCCGGGACAACGCTCCACACGTCCAAAACTCTTCTCCCTTCTGGCTCCAAAACTGTGGAATGCACTTCCCATTGCAGTCAGAACTGCAGCATCACTCCCAATCTTCCGCCGTAGCCTGAAAACCCACCTTTTCAGACTCCATCATGGCCCATAGCACTTACCCTACCCCCTTAGATAGCATTTATGTTGCCTTAGATAGCATTTGATACAGACTTATAGCATGTTATGTAGACAGCACTATAATTGTATTGTATTTAGTCATAGCACGCCATAGTACATATGTATAGCATAGTAGTAAATATGTATAGTTTATATGTATATATAGTATTATATGTATAGTGTATGTATAGTTTCATTATATGTATGTATAGATTCATTATATAGATATTCCACTGTTACTTTCTTAGCTTACGCATGTTTCATGATAAATGCTTTTATGTAATGTATTCCCATGCTTTTGTTCTTGCTTAAATGTAAGTCGCTCTGGATTAAGAGCGTCTGCTAAATGCCTAAATTGTAAATTGTAAATTGTAGCACAGTGGCCAGGGACTTCTGTAGGGCAGGCTAGGAGGCCTGGGAGGCCTTTTTTTTTGCTCCTGCTAAAAATCCACAGAAGAACAAGAAGTTTGTTAAAACAACACAGCGTCTGATCTGACTGTTGACACTTTAACATGTAAGAAAACTAACGTGTCGTTTCAGAACAGTTTTGTCAACCACTGAAGTCTGAAACACAGCAGGTAAGATGAACAAATTCACGTTGTTGTGTTTCATCTATTTAACTTTGATATGTAGCCTACTCATCTTTTAAGATGAAATCGTACTCTTATATCTGCTTGTTTGTTATGAATGTGATTGTGATTGATCATAATAACTGTAACAACCAGCAGCAGTAATCATTTAAATATTGTTCCGAATCTGGGTTGCACATGGTTTGTTGAACTCGATCCCTCTGGGATCCTGAGGAGGCACGTCTGAAGCCTGTCCTGGACGGGGTATCCGGACATAAAAACAAATAGCCTACTACTAGGCTACTACTACTATAGACTACTACAACAACATGGGTAGGCCTACTTGGGTATCTTCTTGGTGGTGTGTGTGTAGCGAATCTTGTAGACCTGGCAGACGGTGCAAGATGCTGTACATTCCAGCCTATAAAAATGTGCAGGGGTGAGGTGGGTTCTGGGAGTGAGGCCAATTAAGTAGCCTGACCAGTTTGCTAACCCTACCCTCAGTCTAAACCGGCCACTTAGGTTGGACTAACGGGAGGTCGGACTTACGGGCAGCCCCCCACCGCCATGATATGGAGTTCACGATGACATGACCAAATATGATAGATGACACAGGAGAAATTGTTTATAAAAACAGATTTTAACCTATCACATAAATCCCATATTAAATCTCAAGATTCACATGTTGGGGAGTTGGGCTAACACCACTAGGTCTCCAGTTATTAAAGTCCTTCCTTATTCACTTGATTTCAGACCGACGTGTGGAGTCCAGAGTCCAGACTGCAAGATAAACTCTCCAGACTCGGCCAGGGACGTTTATATTAAACAGGAACCTGAAGACATTTCTATTAAACAGGAACCTGAAGACCACCCACGTCTTAACCTCGCCTCACCAGGCTTTCCACCTCGGAGGAAAGCCTGGTCTCTGTTCCAAAAGTGCTGTGTGATGAACCAGCCATGTATGTCGGAGCCACGGGTGAGTGATAACTGGCCACACATGTCGGAGCCACGCATGCGTCTTCACCTGCAACGCATGTTGGAGCCATGGGTCAGTCTAAACTGGCCATGCATACCTAACTGGTCACTCATGTCGGAGCCATGGGTGAGTCTTAACTGGCCATGCATGCATCTTAACCAGCAACGCATTTTGGAGCCACGGGTGATTCATACTCCTATTTTAGAGCCGAATAAAAGTCGGTTCAGCGATGTAGAGCCTACAATGTGACGCCATTTGAGGTTCGGGGGGGGGCGGGTACCGTCCTAAAGTCGTCTCTTCGGTGCTACTGAAGATTTCTGACGAGCCGAAATCATTTCGGCACTGCAGCGCCGAAACAGCGATAAAATAGGAGTATGAATCGGCCCTTAATCGGCCACACATGTCAGACCAGGACATCAGACCAGCATATGCGCCCCCACAACACGTTGCAAGAGATTTGATGGAAAAAGTATAGGGCCGACCCCGATCAACTAAGTATTAGTTCATTAAGTACAGGGTTAGTTCACTAAGTGGTTAACAACTTTCAAACAAGTATTTGAAAGCTTAGCGTGTGCACATTCTTACTCTTTACTAAACTAAAACATTACCATTATGTGCGATGCAATTTCTATCAGGTGTGAAAAATACTTGCTTGGCATACTGGCAGCATGAACATGAAATTTGGTGCTGATTCAGTACAGTAGTTTGTGAGATTTACCCCAGACACACAGGCAGACAGATTTACAGACTCACAGACCCATTTACAGACTAACAGAGCTACGCCATGCAGATATTTTACATAGATTGTTAGTCTACCATCCACATTTCAAGCTTTCATTGTCAGAAGTGCTTCTGATAACGTGGCCTGACTAATTTACTCCCAAATCAGAGCTCAGGTGTGAAGTATCATGCTTTTAAATTGTTTTACAATTTCATGATTCAAATACAATATTTGCTGTAACCAAGGTTATTATAGTTAACAATTATTTGAATAGGCTAAATTTAAAACTGGACTAGTCAGTTTGTTAACTGAACTTAAATGAAAACAAACAAAACCAAAAAACTAAAACTAACTGAAGCTGTAACTAAAACTAACTGAAATTATAGACAAAATGCCCTAGTTACCAAAACAGTAACGGAATATATATTTTGAAATTATATATTTTGTTAAGTTCCAAAACTATTATAACCTTGGCTGTAACACCATTATTCATTTTGGGGTTAAAGTAACTAAATATATTGCTTCACATTATTATGTTTTTGTATTTTGAAACTTTCAGAACAGTAATAACCTGTAGTGAGTAACGATTTAGTCAATTTTATCTTGTTAGGTAATAGCTCATTTTCTCCATGGAACATGGAAGAAGAATGGATTTACATTTTAGGAATACAGTGTTGACCATTGTTATTTGTGTGCTCCTAGACATCCTGCACATGGTTGTGTGTAAGGTTTCCCCTAAACGGGAGAAGAGCCCCAGTCTGCTCCAGGAGGAACCAGAGCCTCCACACATTAAAGATGAGCAGGATGAACTACTTCAAAGACCAGAGGAGCATGTTGGGTCAATGTTGACATTACTAGCAGTGAAAAGTGAAGATAATGATGAAGATATCTCTTCGTACTGCTCTGAAGTTGAAGTCGAGCATGAATCTGACACTGAAGTCACTGAAGACAGTGATGATTGGGAGGAGACCAGTGGAGGTCAGTCAGTGTTAACCCATTCTGACCTGAGATCAGATTCATACGAGGTTTCCGCCGGACACACACTGGTCCTGATGAACCCATTCTGACCTGAGATCAGATTCTAAAAATGTCAGTCGCTCTTCGATTTTTCAAAAAATAGCAGACCTACAAGCTCGTATCACGCCACTCGGTGGCGCGATATGAGCTTGTAGATCTGCTATTTTTAAATAGCTAAAGCATAACATGATGCTGACACCAAAATGGGTGCCCGGTCAGAATGGGTTAAACACAGGAACAGGAACTACAGTTGGCATGAATGAAAATAGAAAGATGATAATCATATTCAATCAAATAGATATTAATAACGGGGAAGCCGTAGGACTCCCAAACACGGGACTTGTTTGATGAAGGAAGCTTTTTATCACCATTTTCATCCTGCCTCATGCCTTTCATCCTTCTCTCACCTTCTGTCACCCCCATCTGTCTGTCTGTCCGTCTGTGTGTCTCTCTCCCTCAGGAGTGATGTCCCAGTCTTCCAAGACTCAGTTCAAACTCCAACCTTCATAAACACAAATGTAAGAGACACAATGACCTCTACTGCCAAAGGCTGAGGAATGGACAGATCACCTCAGCAGCCTGTCAGCAAATCACCAACTCGGATTGTGACAAATCATGACAATGAACACAATATTTTGGGCCGATCAAATCATTAGAAAGAAGAAAATAAAGGCAGGAGACAACACTATTTGTTTTGTTTTTCTTATAAATGATTTGATCGGCCCAAAACATTGTGTTCATTGTCATGATTTATCACGATCCGATTTGGCTTTGTCCACGGCGTAACCGTCTTTAAATAAATACTTAAAGAAAATCCTATGGGAGAAATGCATTGCATTTCATTTCCTGGGCCACTCGTCGTTTCTGAAAGGGGGAGGGACTGCGACGCTCTATAACCAGCCAGAAACAAGGAGACACTAATGAACTGAGACCTTATGTGAGCCGGAGGACCAGACCTCTCAAATGGTCGGCTGATTGAATCGTTAAGCTAAGCACCTCTGCACTTTATTACAATTATCACTTGTATTTTATTGGTAAATTTAGTAAGTAAGTATATATTTTTTAGTGCTTTGGTGTTTTTAGCTGGTGCCACACTTACAGTCATCAACAGTTTAACGGATTTTCTGTGATCTGGACTGGATCAATTGTGACAATTGTATTAAAACAAAAAGAGTATTTGGGATTTCTGTTGTCATGCATTGCCATAACAATGTTCTCCTCTCCTCTATGATTTTGCACTTCGAAGTCTGGACAAGCGCTCCCATTGAATGCATGGATTAAAGTTCTCAGTCGCCACGACTGATTTAAGTCATTTGGATTCTATAGAAGCTAGCGTCTTCTGTGAACGCATGCTGCACACCGAAAATGGCAGATCTACAAGCTCACAACACGTCCCAGGCAGCGCAATGTATTGTGAGCTTGTAGATTGGCTATTTTTGGTCATTAGCCTAGTTATTTTAAGATGAAAGAGTATTTGAAGTGATCAAACTAGCAATAAAGTTTAGAAGCATCTTCCAAAAACATGAATGGTCTCAAATGTCATAAAAGCAACCTTAGTGCCTCAAATCTGTGATTTCATCAGCTGTTCGGCCTGCCCTAAAACAATATATATAATATATAAGTGTTCGGTTCCCACAGTCTTGAAATTCCTGGAAATATTTTGAAATTAGACAAAACATTTCCAGTCCTGGAAAAGGTTTGGGATTTATCAAGGGACCTGGAATTTATTAGTGGTCCTTGAAAAATATTTAATTTTGTTAAAAACTTTTTCCAAATCATACATAACATGACACGAAATATGTAACCGAAGTAGATTTTTTCAGAACAGGCTGCGTGATTGCAACCTAATGTGTACTGGATATGACAAAAAAAAACAGATCTACAAGCTCACACCGTGCTGCAGCAGGATCCTATACCCTAGGACAGGTGTAGCAAACAGTTTGGCATGAAATTGTATTTTTGCTACATTGCCTTGTCTTTGGGCATTGCACAAAGGAGTAAGAGACTTGTTATTGCGCTGAATGATTGTTATAACTGTAGGCCAGGAAATTCAGGGTTAAATATTCTGGAAATGTTTTGGAAATTCATACTCCTAGGTGTGAGAACCCTGTATGTAGCCACTTAAACTCTGTATGTTTTGTTGATCGGGGTCCCCGACTCCCCAAGAGATAAAATCTCTAGAAATCTCTTCGCTGAAAATAGTGAATCTACAAGCTAAAAACGTGTAGCAATGCTGTTCACCTGGCTATCATGACATGTCCAGAATACTGACACTTGGTTTGAGATACTGCTGGTTGAAATATAGTTTCAAGTAATAGTTGAACAAGATAAAATGCATATAACTTGTTTAATTGACCAGATCCAAACAAACAGTATATGTACAACAATAAATGCATATAATATTTGTATAATGTTTTTTCAATAATAAACTATAAACAATAAATGTAGCCTACAATATTTACAATAAATGTCTACTATATGAATCAACAACAATAATAATAATAATAATAATAAATGCATAATAAACGTGTATAATGTTTACCCAATAATAAACATTATAAAACCATATATAAAAGTACAATACTTACAATATTGTACTTACTATATAAATCATTGCGGAGGAGAAATGCCACGCACGCTGCAGAACATCTCCAGGTACTGCAGCCTGTCCATCAGCTTCTTGTTGTCCGCCTCCAGCACCTTGTGGCGGCTCTCCAGATCCTCCACGTAGGCCCTCTTCCTCGCTCGGGACATCTTGGCCGCGTCCTTGTTCTGCTGCAAACGGAGCTGCCTCTTCTGCTCGGCGTCCATCCAGACTTTGGGCTGCTGGCCCCGGCCCCTGGTGGTGGCCTTCCTCTGAGGAAGACCCGCTGCCGTGCTGCTGGGCAGGGGGCTTCTTTGCACCATGTCCATTGTCGTCGCTGTCCCCTGGTGGAGACCTGAGGCAAGGTTGTACAGACCTGCGCTGCTGGGGGGGGCTTTGCAACGTGTCCATCACTGTCCACTGGTCGAGAGCGCCCGAGACGGGGTTGTACACTGTGACCACCTGAGGAAGCTGGGCGGTGGTCATCATCTCCTGGAGATGTCCTGAGCTGCTGGGGATGGGCGTGGTGGCCATCAACGTCTCCTGTGGTAGAACTAAGCTGGGACTGTTGACGGCGGCCATCGGAGCTTGGCTGGAGGAGCCAGGGCTGGATGCCACCTGACAACGATGCTCAGCAGTGGTGGTGTCCAAGTCCATCATCGTCCTTGTCTCCTGAGGAAGGCTTGAGTCAGGGCTTTGTGTGGTGTCTCCTGGAGGAAGACTTGAACAAGCCGGGCTGGCTGCTGTGGTGGTAGCCATCTGACGATGGTGCTCAGTGGTACTGATGTCCATCATCGTTGTGGTTTCCTGCGGGAGGCTTGAGCAAGCATGGCTGGCGGTGGCGTCCAAGTCCATTGTCGTCGTTGCGGTCTCTTGAGAAAGGCTTGAGCCTGGGGAAAGCAGCTCAAGTAATGCAGCCGTTCCATCGTCGTTGTTGTCTCCTCCTGCGGCACCTGGCGTCATCACGTCCCACCTACCGGGGGTGGTGGTCGTCTGAGGACCAGCTGAGCCGTTGGGGCTGTCGTGTGCGGTGGTGTGCGTCTGAGGACGGGGCATGATGAAGGGGTCCATCATTGTCCCCTCAGTAGGACTCGAGTCGTCGGAGTGAAGCAGCCTGTCGAAGATGGCAGCCGTTAGGTCTTCTAAACTGTCTCCTCCTCCTGTGCCGGCCTGCAGAGTCACGTCGTCACCGCCCAGCTGCTGCCACCAGGGAGCAGCAGCATACAAGACGTCCCGCACCTGCATCTCATCCAGGGTGGAGTAAGAAGACGAGGAGACTGATGGCCCTGTTGCATGGACCACCTGATATCGCTGCTCGGATGTCTCCTTCATCACCACTGTTGTTGTGGGATGAAGAGGAGGATGTTGTTGCCTTGAAGCAATGAGCATCTTCATTGATGTTGCTGCTGCAATGAGTTGCTGAGATAACTTGACAAGTTGAAGCTGTAACCGGTACTTTCTTTGTGTGTGTCTCTCTTTGTACTGTGCTGGACGAAGTCAAAGGTGCAACTGAAGCGTTGAACTCGACCGTCTCGTTTTAAACCTTGAACCGACCAATCACACCGCATCAACAGTCGCGGTGCAGGCCGTTGCCACGGCGACCCCGATCTACGTCATTCGCGCTTCATTTTAAACAACGCGAGAGAACTCGACTTTCGATTGGCAGCCAGTTACTTCGTTCGTTACGTTACCACAGTGACGCCGATCCTCGCAGTTCGCGGTGTGAACGTGCACGCGTTTTTTCACATTTTAAATTTAAACAAACCGCGGACATTGGACAACTCGACTTGTGATTGGCCGAGAGAACCCGGCTTCTGATTGGCCGAGAGACGGTGGAAGGGAGCGCTCTGGTGCAGTCAGTCTGTTCAGATCTAACGACGGATCTGGCTGGAACTATTATTATGGCCAGTGACATCACGTGATGTTTATATTTACTTTATTATATGTCAACACATCAATGGATGCATTATAGCCTACTGACAGTTTGTCCAGCTCACACGGCTGTTGGTTTGGGCTAGTTGCGGTCGGGCGAGGCAATTCAGACAAAACAAGCGCTCCCTAACGTTGTTAGATATCATCCGAAAGTGCTTGTAGCAAATGGTAACGTCATCCGAAGGCGACTGCCTGGTAGTAAACAATGAACAAGTTGGCTATGGTAGTTCAAGTTGGAGATCACGCTTTAGCAGCTGAAAAAAGTGTGAATATAGTTTGGATTGGAGCATTTGAGTAAAATAGTGTTGCTGCAATGGCGAGGAGACTAGAACATCCTCTCTTTTCTAATCGAAGACTTGGGAGAACTGTGTTGTGTACGTTAAGAAAATATCCAAAAAGATGAAAAAGATATTTAATATGCACACATTCCTGTCACAGCCTGCATACTAGGGAATGTCTGACAATAACATTATGTTGTGTCTCTATTCGCTGATTCGTTTTTCTTGTTGAGAAAGAGAAATCCACAAACATGTAGTGTTATTTATTAATTGTTAGCCAGAGTTCCTGTCTACACAAAAAGAGTCCCAAATGTGTCCCAGATTGCTACCAAACAAAATATTATGCAATAAACAGGGGTCATCAACATTCATAGACATGACAAAGAATTTTAGATGTTCTTTTTGCACAGCATTATGTTCTCATTTTGATCATAAGACCCATCTGATCTGAATGTGAGTATCCAGGTCTTCTTACAGAATATATGACATCAGACATGACACTTATTTACTACGATACTATGGCATATGGCACTAGTACTAGTGGTTCTCAAATGTTTTATTTTCAAGGACCCCTTGAAACTAAGTGTAAGGCCCTTTTTTATACTAGCTCCTCGCCACTCGCCCTACACACTTCCACTCGGTTTTAGCATAGATATATAAATAATAGAGACGGCACCGGGATTCCCCTCCCATCCAGTGCTGTCTCTATGATTTATATATCTATGCTCAAACCAAGTGGAAGTGTGTAGGGCGAGTGGCAAGGAGCTAGTTTCAAAAAGGGGGTAAGGGTCAATCTGGTTCCATTCATACACTCTGAGTTACAGACCTGTTGTGGTCATTCAGGGCTAGCTCTTTGTGTTTCTGGTATTATTGTCCACTCATTTAGTAAAAAAATTGATTTTGACAAAAATGTCCAACACAAGCCAGCATGCCATGGTGATGACCCCTGGCAATAAATCAATGGCTTTCAAACGTTTTGTGAAAAGTCAAAATCTCAAGGCACACGTACTATATTCTGCTATTAGTGTACATTTCCATCCTACACAAAATTACTGTTGACAATGGAGAATTTGACATCCGTGTCTGAGAAAATCGGCTTAGTGTCTATTTTTGTCTTATACAAACATTAAATTCCCAATGACAATGGAGTTTTACATCAGTGTCTGAGCAAGTGAGCAAATAAGACATAGGCCCCCATCTTATGCCACCCCTTACCCCTAAACTTATTTTCCATTTTAAAATAGTTCAATTAGATAATCTACTCTACATCGACACGTTGTGATCTTGTAGATCAGCTATTTGAACTATTTTAAAATGTTTTAAAGTAGTAAAAAATGACATAAGTTTAGAGATAAGGGGTGGTGCAAGATATAGCTCAGTGTCCAGTACGATGATAGAGCGCCCCTCACTTCACACAGGTGTGACTTTTTGAAAAAAAGGAAAAAAAACTTATGCGAGGGTTTTAAGGATAGGTAGGCCTATAGGGAACTTTGCTGGTATCCAGCATGTAAAGCTCATAAAAACATTTTCTATAGACTGGCAATTTTCCAGCACAAGTACCTGACACAGAAGGCATTGGATATTATTACATTAGCATACCTGCATGCATATAACAATTATCTACTCGCCTGGGAATAATCCATATAGACATAGAATCTTTGTTTGTACTGCAAATTAATACTATGGCTATTCAGATAGTTGTTGGATTCAAAAACAGTCACATCGAGTCAAAAGCAATTTTGAACACTGCAATAAAGACTTTCTTTCCTTTTTTACATAAACTGTTTTTTATTCAGCCTGATATGGGTTACACATGGAAAAATGTATTTCTAAGAGAACTACTTCCCTTTGTGAAGCTAATGATATGACTGTTCCTAATCAGCTTTAGATCCCCCACATAACCCAGAACAACAGTTCCCCTGGTTGTGAGGAAAGAAACCTAATCATAATATCATGCTACATCTGCCCTGATCCCATCCCCACCACCACACCCACCCAAACCCACCCACCACAAAACAAGTTAAAAAACAGCAGTCATATTTTAAGTTTTCTCAACAAGTGATATGGAATGTTAGCATGGAAATGCAAGTAAAAAAAGAAAGAAAGGGTTTTCTGCCATGGCAGAAAGCAAGACAACAAAACACAAATGATTCCCAGAATTCTGTTCCCAGGCTGCTACTGTATATCGTTGCTGTCGGGTGGAAACGGGTATGTCCAAAAATGTCCAGGAAACTGAAAGGATCTAATGTAGTTATTCAAACCCTTAAAACACAACAAAGTTGAGTGGCAGGAAGTAGGGCATTCATTTATTGGGGGATGGGGGGGATAAAAAGTTGAAATATGGAAATACGTTTCGGCCTGACAGCAACAATATGTGAGGCATTAAGAGAAGACCATCTCGGTCCGTTGTGTATGTAAAACAGCAAAGGATTACAACAAAAATGCAGTTGTACAGTGATTTACTGTCATAATCCCCAAATGTGGATATGAACAGAACCAAGACATGATGCTCAATAGTACAGAAGGTACACAAAATGTACAGTTAGGTTGCAAATGAGCTTTGGAAGCTAATATATTAGGACTGACAGTCATAGACACAGAGGGGAGATCAACTGGGGAAAGAGGGGATCTTAACATTTAGCAAGTGTTAGTTGAATTTGTACTATTACATTTCACAAAGTGCAAATTTTCATTTGTTGTCTTAACCAGTTTTAGAAATTGCTCTTTTATAGAACAATGAAAAATGTCTATTTCCACTCCCCCCTCCCATATTATCCACAACCAAAATCTACCCAATCCAACTAGCATTAACCACCCATCACTCTGCACCCACCCAGCCCCTACCAGCTATCCATAGAATATTCTTAAAAAGCATCACTAATTAATTACATGCTGTAATGGCACTAGCCAGTTTGTTTGATTTGACTAAAGCCCCTTCTTTTGGCTCCTTGCATCTTTTACAGTACACCGTTACTGTCAGCGTGCGTTTTAGACTAGTTAAAATATATATTAATCTATCATTAAATAGTATGCCTCTTGCACAGTCTTGCATGCGTTGGAAAAGCATCTGGGCAAGCTGTACAAGAAGGAGAGACATGTGGACGGACTTGCTCAGGCTGTAGGCTCCAGGCCAGGTCCAGGCACACTTTTCACAACCTTTAAACTGTGTGGCCTTCGATTCCTTGCAACCATGTAAGTCCAAAAGATGGTTCTCCAGTGTGTTTGTTGAGTGAGCATGTGTTTGTGTGTACATGTACATAATGTGTGGTCCTTAACTCAGTTTCACAAAAGAACTGTAGATCTCACTGAAGTTTTGTTCCCAGCTTTCGTTGTCTGTTCCTAAAAAAGGAGAAATCAACAATTAGTAAAGAAATTCCAACATTGATGTGCCATGATAGTGAGTGTGTGTGTGTGCGTGCGCACACACACACACACACACACACACACACACACACACACACACACACACAGGTTCAGAATATCGGCTGACCGATAAATCAGTGGGGCTCTAGAAACAATACTTTTAAAGACTAGTTCTACTAACACAGACAGAAAGCTTTATCATGCTCTATGTGCTATTGGGCTTGCCATATTACACAAAGCAGAATGTTTGCATACACAACTAATCAGGCTGGGGCCCATTAGAACTTAGAAGTGAAGGAATTCTACTTCTTCCGGTGACGTGCACAATTTGCATGAGCCGGAGCACCCCGTTCCTCCATAAACACAGTTGTAAATCAAAAACACTTGTCACCCTGTCCTGATTAATACATCCCATCTCCGTAGGAGGCGGAGCAGCACAACATACTTCAGGACTAGCTGCTGGACTGCCAAATGCAGAGGTGGATGTGCCATTTTTTAGACCGACAGCCGTCAACCTCGACTATTCTCCACAAGGACCCACAGCCTTTGTGAGATATGTCTGTGAAAGCTAATAAATGTGCAAGGCACAGTCAAAGCCAATGTGCAACCAATTACTCACGTGAAACGAACGTGTGCATATCGTGTGAAACTTAAGCCAATGTAAAACACTACTCCAGTCAAAGCTATACTGTAGGTGCAACACATTACTCAAGTGAAAGCTAATAATGTGCAACACATTTCTATTTAAAGCTAATGTGCGACACTGTTCATGTGAAAGCTTACAGTATGTGCAGCACACTACTACTTAAATTATGCATGGGTTCCTCCGGCGGTTGAGGTCCCCGACTGTTGCAGAGATATGATCAAAAGGTCCTTTTTGTGTCCAACTGGAGCCTTATGGCCCACTGCAGGCCTCGCCGCACCACAGGGTGAACAGTCATGACATGAGTCCCAATTGTTGCATCAGTTAATATCATGACTGTGGATACATTCAGCCTCATTACTGGGTTCTGAAAGCCACACGCGCAACGCTGGTGTGAATCTAAGAGGAACGACTATATCATATGGTTACCGAAATCGGTAGAGCTCATCCATTCCTGCAATCTTCCAATTTGATAATGAGATATCTTCTGCGCATTCCTTTTTCAGGTCTGTGGTGAACCCAACCCCCACAGGCTTATCATTCTCATTCTTATCCAATTCCTTACTGGGACGAGCAGATGTCATGACACCATCTCTGCAGAATGACAATTCCCCTGTGTGAAATGCAGGCGGCACCACAGTGGTTAATCCCAGTACCATGCGTTCCGACAGCTGTCAATCTAATAAAATCTGAAAGACTCCCGACTTCTCCGAGAGATATACCGGTAGTGAGGATTCCCTCAGTAAAAATGCCAACTGTGCAAGCACTTAAGTGTTGTAATTCTTGAGACCATAATGTAAGCTAGACAGGTATTTACCCTGCACATTACTGACTGAGCACAAATACTGTTCACACAGTCTTGTAGAAGACATTACTATCTGGCAGGAGCACCAGAAAGAAAGTACTCTGCTGCTGCAACTCCATCATAGTAGAAACACCGGGCTGAATGCAAGTGTGTGAAATTAGAGTGTGAAGCCTGCATGAAATAAAATAATAATAATAATGATCTAATCTTACAATACGATGTACTGTAAACTTTAGTCTGTTTCCATCCGGACAAAATCTTACCTTGCTTCTGATCTGGTCACCGTGTATTCAAACCATAAGATGTTTGGGATCAGGCTTGTGTCTCGCACCAGGAAGTACTCTGATATTGGCCTATTATTGTGGAAAAGGAAAATGGGATCGAATGATAAGAGTATATGAATATATACACCCCCCCCCCCCCCCCCCAAAAAAAAGTAAATTAAACTTTATTTATATAGAACATTTCATACAGCAAGTGCAACCCAATGTGCTTCAGATTAAAACATTTAATATGGAGAAAATAAGAAAAACATTTAAAATTGAGAATAGACCAAAATAAACAATATACATCTGCTAAACAAATGAACATAGCAGATATAAACTGAAGATCAGCAGAGTGGATGTGCAGGTGCTGTGTTTCTTTTTTTTTTTTTTTTTTTTTTTAAGATATTTTTTTGCGGCTTACGCCTTTTATTGATTTTTGAAGGGACAGACAGTAGGCTGACAGGAAACGGGAGAGAGATGGGGGGATGACATGCAGTAAAGGCCGTGTCGGGTCCGGGAGTCGAACCCGCGGCACACTGCGACTGGATTACCAGTCCGGTGCCCAGACCGTTACGCTACGGCCTGGGCCGGTGCTGTGTTTCTTAAAGGAGCCTTCAACCTTACCTTCATATACCTCACTAATACAGTAGCTCATTGTAAAATGGCATCAATTCCATCTACTCGCTTTGAGCTTCAGAGATGGGCCGTGGACATTGGACAGTGCAAGAACCTGCATAATTCTTGTTTGAGATTACCTCCGATGATGTACCATCATGCTATCAGCGGTATCCAATGCCCACGAGTTGCAGAGTGAGTAGACAGTAACAGTAGCACCATTTTATAATGATGCAATACTCTCAATCTCACAATGATTCACATTGTGAGCTTGTACATCGGCTATTTTCGTCAAACAATTTGGTGTACTGTGAATGTAGAGACTATGGTCAATGAATGAAGTATATAGGTTTTAAGTAGTTAAATACGGGTCCTTACCATGCTGCCATCTTGGGGAAAAGTGGTGTCAGCACCTCTTGTGTGAACAAGAACCAGAATATGCCAATAGTACTACCCGCCACTCCACCATAGACCACCTGACTCCAGCTGTGATACAATAGGTAGACCCTGAGGATGATAAAACATGATTTTTAAAGTAACATCTTACACATCATACAGTAGCGTACCTACATTTTAAAATAATGTTTTTGTGCCACATATTGTTTTTGTACATGGATAATAATTTAACATGACTTAAGGTACACACCATGAGCATTTTCTTGTGCAAATAACTCAGTGCGTTTTCTTAATGCAAATTATTTGCTTCTTTAAAAAAGAAAACACTCATAAAGTCAATGCAAGCCTCCACATCAGCAACAAATTTCCACGCTCCTTATTTTTTTGCTCAGCTGTCAAATCATTTAATTTTATGCAAAAATATTCATCACAGATGCTTTATTTTTTACATTTTTATTTGTCACGCTCCTGGTGTGTAAAATCTTTATTTTCATTCAATTTACTCCAAAATGAATTTAGGGTTAGGCATACAAAGTTAATAGCTGTGTCCCTGTAGAAGAGTTCATATATTGATATGGGTGCAGGATTGCGCCAAAAACAAGCACAAAATGTGTTATTTAACCCCTTTTTGACCGCAGGAACTTTCTCTGAAATTCAAGAACATTCCTCCTTTTCCATCAGGAACCTAGCGGCCTCTGGGAGCTTTTACACAAGTTGAAAATGTTTTCAACTCAAACAATTTTCACAGAAGCATATTCGTTAGAGAAGTGGTTTGTTGATGTGTGTGGATTTCCTGAGCTATATGACATAACACTTGTGAATGGATACAGAGTGCGAGAGAAGAGAATTGTAAGCGTACAATGTGCTCCATTACTACAGTTAACCACAGGTGCCGTCCCTGGGTGTGCCTTCTCGCTTTGGCACCCTTGAGAAATGATGAGCATCCAAGGCCATGCAGCATGGTGCAGGGCCAGATTTACATTACAGTAGCTCAACGCGGAAAATCTGTGCATGGATTGGTGAGGAGCGTACCCACATAGTAAAAAAGAACAAGAGAAGTGTTGGTGAGGTGCTGCTGGTCTTGGAAAATAAATATTGAAGATAAAGAAAAAGGCTGCACACTCATAGCTATGCTTTTTCACATGTCTAAGGATTGTCTAATAGGCTATAAAATACTGTAGCAATAACAGTACGGTAGTTTCAGTTCTGCGTTTCGTGGTCAGTTGTAAATTAATACAATTTTTGTTCTATTTTCGTTCTTAATTTTTTGCAATCCATGATAAACAAATAACAGCACGGACTCGAGGGAGTGAAGGCACTGTCAACGACAGAGACAATCGTCTTGTAGATTTGCTTTTTTGGTTGGCTATTCATTGTACGATGAGGTTAGGCTTAAGTGGTTGACAAGCGATAACAGGCAAAAATAAGACTTTTGGAACATGAAAAATCCACAGCCGATTTATAAAAGTTAGGAAAACAATGTCTTACCTGCTGTATGAGACTGATAAGGCTATGCCCAACAAGATGATGGACAGTATGTGTCTCCACAACAGGTCCACACATCGAGCATTGTTCGTCTGATGCATTCTAGAACACAGACAAAACGAGTGGGTTCACAACTACCCCGGAAATAATCTTTTAAAGACTCCAAATCATAGAGCTAATGTAGCTAACTGAAAAGGGTAAATTGTGGGGATTAACCATTTAGAGAAGACTTATCAATATGGTGTCTTATTATGCAAAATAACTGTGAGGCTGAGGGTTGTGATATGTACCCTGAAATGCAACCAGACGGTTCAAGAACACTGTACACACAGTGTACTGTCTAGTCTAGAGCACTGATGTCAAAGGTGATTTTAAATAGATGCCTTTGTGATGCATTGTTCCCTGAGATATTTTTGTAGTCGACATAATCTAATTGAATCTTCTATGTCGCTTCCTGGTTCCTCAAAACTAACTTTAAAAGAGAATGAAACTCACCTTAAATAAAGGAAAAGAAAGAAGTAAACAACAAAGAACCAGATAAGCTGGGAATGACTGGACGGCATCCCGTAGTCTGTGGTCAGCGAGGAATGAGCCCCTGTAAGGACAGCCATATTTTACATCAAAGCACAACACACTAAATAAATAATCCACATGATTTAGTTGTACTTTATAGATATGATTTTGCAACCAGCCAGGAAGTTCATGCGGAATCCATCATATTTGTTATGTTAAATGAGGCATTGTTGATTTCGTCGACTAATACTATAACGAACATTTTTCGTTGACTTTTTTTCACTGATGGAAACTAAATGAAAACTAAGCTATGATGACTAAGACTAAATATATTGACAATTACATCAACAAATAAACTAAAATCTTATGATATTTAGTCGACTAAAACTAGACCAACACTAAAACATTCCAGGTGACATTCCAAAGACTATGACTAAAACTAAAATCAAAATGTTCTGTCAAAATCAACACTGAAATTAGGGTGGTATAGGATGCTGTCCCAGCACTGCATTTACCTGCACATGGCCGTGGCTCCCTAAGAATGTGCTTCAGTAGCCAGTTCACCCCTTCATTCAGGATGAGCCCACCAAAGAATGAAATCTATAACAATAGGTTATGGTTAGGGTGACGGGTCACAATCATGATATTTGACTTGACGATTAATTACGACTGACAATTATAATGTGTTTTAACAGTGGAAGATATAAATCAAAATTAAATGTGTACAATTAATATCGATCTTCTGACTCCATGGCCATGCATGGTATGATTAACCAAAATAGGGAGGCCAGATAGAAAGAGGTTACCGTAACATTACACTACAAATAAGTCACTTGTAAGTGACATACTCCAACTCACCGTGTGCAGTTCCCGTTTGAATACTATAAGCGTAACGAACCCCACGAGGATGGCAATCGGAAGCAGACTGATGTAGGCCAGCACTCGTCCTGTTAGATCACCTGAAACATGGTGACAATATGTTTGTGTGAGACATCATTATCGTCAGGATTCCCACAATTTCATTATCATTTACCATACCATCCATGGCTGTGGAGGAGTCATCATGTCAGCACTAAAGATGGATATTTGGACTAGAGTTCTCAAATTCTGCCCGAACCCGACCAGGCCGGACCGGGCCTAAAATATATGCTAATCACTGATCACAGTATGGCCGGGCCTCAGGCTCAGTGAAAAAAATAAAGAGATAGCATTTTTATTATAATAACAAAAAATAATTTTCTGTTCTGTCTGTTTGTGTATTTATCTATTATGAAGATGGTGATGAGTGGCGTTTCACTTTTACTCATTTTGGACTCATCAAATCAAAATTCTAATTACAGGTGATCGTGCTTTTTCAGTGGCCGGCCCCAAACTCTGGAACTGTTTGCCCCTACATATTAAGTCTGCCCGCTCCTTAGAGGCTTTCCAGCGGTGGCCGAACGGTTTGCGGAGTGGTCTTGATATCGGAAGGTCGCTAGTTCGTATCCCGGGACCGGCACGTTAAAATTACCACCGCTGAAGTGCCCTTGGACAAGGCATTGAACCCCTACCATGAAATGTTCTATGAGCAGGGCCTGGCTGTAAACAAGTTCTTGAGCTTAGTCCTGCAGTTACCCTGGATAAACATAGTACATTTCCTTTCAAGTCTTAACACACATCTCTTCTCCCTGGCTTCCAATGTTGTTTGACCTAATTAACCTGTCTAAATACTTGTGTTGCTTCGATGTTTTTACTATGCCATTTGTGTTGATTGTATGCTTGTTTTATGATCGTGTACAGCACTTTGGTTGACCTTCTGGTCTTTGTAAATGTACTCTATAAATAAAGTTTGATTTGAAAATATGAGAGAGTAAAAGTAAAACAGAGTTTGGGAGCAGAAAATGACCTGGTGTTGTCAATCAAGCCATTCCCTGTTGGGCCACCCTATTTAATCTAATTCTGTATCGCTGAGGTGCAACAGAGTCTGTGACGAGCAGAACATCACTGTATATAGAATCCTTGATTAACACACTATTTTTAAAACCCTTATTCATCCTCAATGATCCCATATCATATCCTATAAACAGCCAAACCCCTGTAAAAAGTCAAAGCCTACCCACCCTTTTCTCACAGTACAAACTAAAGGACCACAATAGAAACAAGCCATAGTAGTGCTTTATTGGGTCTAATCGCCTTAACACTCCGTGTACTGTACTATAATACTGTGCTTGTCTTTGCAAACTGTTAATAAAGTATTCTCTCAATCAATACAGAATATTATAAAACTAAGGTAATTAAACTCAGATACAACAACTCAGTACAAATGTAACCAATTTGGTCAGATTTGTAATACTCCCAATAGCTACACAATTATACATTATTTATCACCGAGGACGTCGTTATTTTTTGCCTTGCATTCCTCTGTGCAAGGGGCTAATTAATTAGCAGACCCAGTTAATGGAATCCAACACCCTTAGCAAGGCAACATTATTCTATATCCCGGTGGGATATTTGCCTTGTTATCACTGGCTATTTCTCATACTGTACACTGGTACATATATGAACGTCTATGAAACAATTGCATATACAGGAATCAATGTGACACTGTCGAAATTAAGCTATTAGCATCTCTGCTAGCCACCATTGTGGGTATTCTACCATCAACTGCGCATGCGGGATATCGTCTCACTATCTGGCATTCCGGGTTCAGTTCCCTGCTGAGCCGTTCATCTCCAAGCAGAGCATTATTTGGCAACAACACTAGCGTCTAGTCGAGTCCATTCAAATGCAAATAACCCTCCAAACAAACACCCGGAATAGTATTGTTATATGTATTGTTAATAAAAAAATAAGTGCAGTTATTAGAAGACACGTTGTTCACTCACCCTCGGGGAACTCTACGTGCGTTAAAGATATGGACCGCCATTGAGGTGGTGCCGAGCACTGCTCGTCCGACGCCATCTTACCCGGACACAACCGGGCAGGCACCACACGCGCGACCCCAGCCCAGACACGCGCCTAATCAACCAATCGCCGAAGAGTCAGACTAGCCTCAAGGTTGCAGATCCGGTTTACAGAAGATACGGCAATGGTCTGTGTGTGTGCCCGCGCGCGCACGGGATGTGTGCTTGCGCACGAATTGCCCGATACAGTCACAGGCGGGTTCTAGACCGGATCTGAGCACTGAACAGTAAATAGAAATTAGGCTTTGTCGGCAGAACAAAAAAGATAAATCCAAAATAAATATAATCCAGAAAATAATCCCCCACCACAGGATTAGTTTGTGTATAGATGACAGCTGGAGCACTCTCTGCTGCTGCATGTTGACCTGGTTGATGACTGAGTGATGACATGACTTGTTGTTTGATGTCTGCCAAGTGATGTCTCAACTGTATGATAGATGGATGTATCAACAGTGTGTACATGTGTGACTGTGTGTGTATATATTTCTGGGGTTGTAAATGAAATGAAATGAAAACACCCCTACACATTTTTTTAACCATGCACAACCTTATTTTACACTGCTCAAAGTGCTCATATGAGGATATTTCATATAGTATATAGTAGTTCATAGCTCATAATATATAGGCATAGGTCACATAATATCTGACGTTTCCCTGGCTTCTTTATTTCTTCCATTCCTATAATCTGTTACCCTTTATTGAAACTATAAATGTTCTGAGCTTGTAGGATAGAGTGACATTCAAGCACATTCTTTACACCTGTAAACTTGTTATGTGCTAATACAGTACAGTCTCTTGTTGGATAGATTGATCTGTGTTGGAAGTCAAAAATAAAAAGCCATCACAGGTTGGGAAATTGCATAATGAATAAGGTTTAATTATGAAAAATAATAAAATCACACAAATATGCAGAATCAAACTTAATTTACAGTATGTGCTGGCATTGTAATGTAACATTATAAAAATCCAAAGGCATGAATAGGACACTTGTAGTGGAGAGTAGTGATTTAACACAAAATATAAATATTTTATAATATCCCTGTCTTAACCATCTGATTTGTTAAATCAAGCTATATTCTATAGACTGCATACTGCACCTGACATTTGAGACTCAAATGAATGTCATAGCTAGAAAAATATTCTTTTATATACTCTCGAGTCTCGACTCATATTGATTTTCAAAACTATATAGTATGAGTCTGCGATTCGGTTCTATAATGATTTGATGGGACACATGCACAAGACGCAATCCAAAACAATGTACAATGAATGTTCACATGGAAATGTGAAATTCTCAGACTACCAGGCATACCAATCTTGCGACAAAAGACTAAACATTATACAAAGAGGGGGGCATTTATTTGTAGGATATATAACTATACTTGATTATTACGTTACAGTAACAGGACCAGAGACTACCGTTTATTTAGAAATTCATTGGGGATATGACAAATTACAAGTTCTAACTAAATGAACCTGTAGTAGGGGCACTCAAATAAAATAACAAAAATAAATAACTTCAACAGTGGTGATGGTGATGAACATCTATATGCAATATCAATTTCAACTCGATGAACGCTAAAAATGCTGTTTTCAGTTAAAGGCAAAAGGTTACATTTCATAGAATTGATAATATTCTTCTACATGGTCAGCATCATGTTTCATGAATATGAAATTGAATTAGCAAGATGATTTAGCTGATAAAAGTGTCAACAGACATAATCATCTAGATCTTTCTAATAAAGTGCAAAAAAGGGAAGAACGGTAGGGATGGACGAAGGGGAAGAAAAGAAACAGCATATCACAAAACGTGAAGAAAAGATAACCTCTAGGCCTACTAGTGGCAGAAATGCAAAATTTCAGTATGATTCTTTAAGTTGTGGTCAAGTATAACAGCACCAAATATATTCCCACATTGTGCAATTTGAAGACATTCATTGCACGGGGGGGGGGGGGGGGGTATCAATAAATACCACCATGATGAACTGGCCTATCAATGTCATACCAAATATATTTAGTTACCGTTATTTAAATTTTGAATCCAGGCTTGTGAAACAGAAAATGATTTACAGGCTACAGAACATGATGCCTTCAATTATGTATAAGCAAAAGCATTCTTCCATTCCTGTCTACAATGCAACTTTTCATTAATTAAGTTAATATTTAGCACTTTCTTAAATAAACTAATAAAATACAACCAGCATGACACAGGTCTATCTGTACAGTAATGGAGGTATATTCCTAGGGCTTTAGCTTGGCATCAAGTGCCCCTTCAGTCAGCATCTCTATGCTCTAACAATACTCGAAGTGTGTACAGTAGTTACCATGTATCCAAGGATACAGTTCACTAACTTCACCAACTTTCAGCAGAGACTTTGGAGAATCAAACATAGCCATGTGAGGAATAGCAATGCTCACACTAGCCACTGGATGGCACGGTCCCTTAATTAGAATCTCTTAAAAGGGATAACTTTGTTTTGGGTGATTTTTACTCTGTTACGATTTACCCTACAGTATGTTAGACAAACTCATGGATACTATTTTGTGTCCGTGTGGCATCTATGATTTTGTCAGATTCTGGATACCAGTAAGTATAGGAGAAATCATAGAAATCACGCAAAAACAAAAACAAAACAAAAATCATCTCTTTAAAGGGGAATACCAATCAATTTCAACATTGGACTGTCATTAATATACCTTAGTGTTGAAATAATATTAAAGTCCCCCGCTTCTGTTTAGCCTAGAACTTGGAGGTCCAGAACTTGGGGTCATGTCACTGACATCATGACCCCAAGTTTTAGATGAGTGGTATTCCCCTTTAACCATGAGAGAAAGGAAACAGGAAAGGGCACATAATACAAACATAATTAAATAACTCAAAGACCAACATTTTCTATTTAGTCCCCATTGGGTGTTCCTTTTTCTGCAGATCAATGGATTTAAGAAATGGTAAGGTTTGTGACACTTTTATTATTCTAGCTACATCGCTGCAGCAATAGTTAAGGTGAAATACTGCTTGCGAAGCTTGATGGGCACAATTCAGGCAAAAGGTTTTAGGGCGATTATTTTTGGCTCCACTGGAGCAGACATGCTCACCTAATAAGGGAAATTATTAAAAACATCATGCCTCTTTTCATTTCACTGGCATATGTGTCACCTGTGAATGCCAAACATTTATCACATATAAAATAAATACTCACAGAGGTACTAAATCAGCAAGGAAACAAGAATTATTAGGTCCTTCATCTGACTTCACTCATTGCAAAACATTATTTTTGCAATGGATTACAAAAACAAATCCTAGCCCATTTAATATAAAATGAATATACAAATACTCAAACATTTAACACGATTTTGTTTTGCACATGGACAATGAAAAAACCTTGTGACATATGCTGTGTTCTGTATATGGAGACTTGACTCAGCACAAGTGATTTGAGTAGTCTTACATAGAATTATAAATTTCACCCAGCGAGGTGAAGCCAAGTCCCCATAAAAGACATGTGTGCAGAGATGTCAACACATAAAACAGTCCAATTAGTTTTGTGTTTCTGATTAAAGTAAAAATCTGTTTGATGTAGATGAAGAGGTGATGCTGGTCTTCAGTTTGTCACACACACTATCTATTGGCACTGTAGCATTTTGCAGTTATACCTAGAATGAATTAAACTCAACTCAATGTGTTGGAATTGAACAATAGCATGTATCAGACCCGCTCTAGTGATTTTTTAAGGCTCAAGGTTCCTCAGGCTCAGACAGAGTTGGGCAAGACAGCTTTTTCTGTCAATGGCCCAACCTCGTGGAATGAACTTCAAAACTCCTTAAAACTGAGCTCCCTGCCATCCTTCGGTCAGTTCAAAGGAATGTTCCAGAACAGTTTTCACCGTGATTGCTCCTGCTTCAATTGCTTATTTTACTGGTTGTTCTGCATTTAAGTTCCTTTGTAATTTATCCTGATTTATAATGTTGTGTTGATGTATTGTTTTGACTGTATTTGAAATAAAGGTGATGATGAATATAGCTTGAGTGTGTCGTGTCGTGTACCGAACAAGCTCTACAAGCTCTCAGCATGATTGCAAGCTTGTGGACCAGCTATTTGCGGTGCGTGACACCAACGTGCAACTAAGGCTTTAAGTGCTGCTTTCACCATGGCTTAGACAGAAATAATAGCCTGGCCACAAAGATACACTACAGAACAGTGTATCAATGTACATCAGAGCATGCTCTGATGAAGGCTGCATAGCCGAAACAGCGTTCCTTTTTGGTGTGTGCCAATAAATAAATGGAAATGTGATTACTTTGTCCACCGCTTGTTTAATTTTTGGATGTGCTACCTTTTTGGATTTTTTTTTTAATGTATACTGGATTTGGGTTTGGCACAAAACCATTGCGGATGTGCAACCTCTTTTTCTTGTAAAGTAAATAATGAATGTGAATGTCATCATAAAAGACAGTGACTTTTGAAAGCAGATAATGGCTTTGTTCTACTAACATGTCAGCCTTTGACACTGTATATATACTGTATCTATACAGCATCACTTTACTTGATCCCTTAGCATTGGATGAGTATCAAAGGCACAGCTCTGAGCTGGTATAACTTCGATGCTCAATAACACTTGTTCAGTATCCAAGTGAGGAAATTCTTCATTATCATCACAAAGTTCTCATCAGAATCAGATATCTCCTCCTTATTGTCAAGTAGATGTTTACAGACAATGGCAATATTAAGAGATATTTACAGTTGATAAAGGCAAAGAAACGGGTAAATATATCTATTGCAATTTACAATACAGAGGCCGATATGGGTAACACAGGTTTCTAGTAGCTACGTACATATTAATTATGTGGGGTACCTCAGGTATTCATTTAACATCTGATCGTTTTCTCTATCCTCCTTCTTGGTTAAATCATCTGTAATTTAACCTGTTAGGCAGATGACACAGAATCATGTTTTTTTGTTTTGTTTTTTAAACACAAAAAGCCAGTACTCCAACGATTTGACTCAGACTAGAAGAACATTGCTTTACAGATATTATGAAAGATAAAGATGACCAGGTCTTTGACATCAGAGCTAGACTTTTGAATAACCTGCCCAAGAAATATTAGCAAAATCTTCAATGTATTTTAAATCACTTCCTAAAATCTGTCTTTAGAAATAAACTTTTTCTTCTTCTTCTCCTAGTCTAGTTTTATGCCTTGTTCAATGTGTAGACCAAATCGTTTTTACACCACATACGTGTAATATAACAAATCGTGCGCTCATATTTTTTAAGGAATATTTCTTAATTCGCAAAACATTTTAGAGTGAAGGTAGGTGGAATTGCATGATTTCTCACATTTTCTAAACTTTGACAATACTTACACTAAAATTGTCTATAAGGGTCCACTGATTCCTCTTAAGATCATAATATAAGCTCTGTGATTTAGTTATTGAATTATGATCATTTGTATGGCACATACACACACACACAGGATCTGCACTAAATTGTTCCACCATTTGTAGGAATAATGCTCCTCCCACAATTCTCTTATTTGGCATACTTTAACATGTTCTCCAATTCCTGCTTTCACTCACCTTCAAATATCCTAGTGATAGCACTTATGGCTTAGGTGATATTAAGCTGTGAAACGTCATGACGGTCCACAAAGAACAGGCATTAAAAAATAATTTAACTCATTTGGTGTTGAGCCAAACTGCGCGGGCAGTGAAACCACAAAACAGCCATTCGTCACACAGTCCAGTGCACTCATAGCTACGCACAGTGGTTATTGGTTGGAATACTGAAAGATCGATAGCTTGAATGCCCGAAGGGACATGCATTTATACGCTGAAGATTTACCTTTTTTTTCTCACCACAATTTATAAAACAGTCATGCAGGACTTCTACACCAGGAGAAGTAGGGTGAAGTCTCAAGAGGATCAAAAAAAAACTTGGCAATGGACTGTTGGTGCCGGAGCATCCAGCAAGCCCAGGGACCGTTTCTCCAATGTGCCATTGGACCTCTGTACTGTAACAGCTTACCGATTATGGACTGTAAAAATTAATTTCCTATTGCCATTTCTAATATTTACTGATATCTTTCAGTATTTTTTACTGCACTTTATGTTACCGACATTGCAGTCACATAGATGGCTGTGCTATTAATAATATATGATTAAGATCCGCCTATGGCTATTTTGACTATTCAGTATTTATTATTCCTCATGTATTACCATTATTTTACCTTTCTATCCCATTTAATTGTGTTCTTACTTAATTACTATTCACATGGTTGAGGAAGCAGGGAGTACAATAATTTCTTCCTGCTTAACGCTGCTACCATCTGTATTGTACAGTGAGTGAACATAATTTGTGTTATAATATTTTGTTGGTTCTGCTGACTCATCATATATATTATATACAATATATATATACATACAGTTTTCTAGTTTAAAAAATATATATATTAGTTTTGACCACGGGGTCTTTTATATGATTGGGATATAGCAGACAGATATAGAGTATATGGATCTCAGAAACCACAACAAGTTACAGCTACCACACACACCAATCAGCCTTATGGTGGTGCAAAACAGCCAACTTGACATTTAGGCTTTTAAAATATGAACATTATAAGAAAATGTGTTCCCCAAATTCCTTTGGTCATGCCGCATTTACACATTTCAATTTTATACCATTTTTCTTTTACTTCAGAACACTTTGACACATTATGTCCAGCCCTTGTACACAATTTCTGGAGACATCTCTTGAGCACATGCTGCATTGGGGGCAACACCACTTTACAAATTCCCCCAACTGTTCATTCATTGTAGGTACAAATGTAAAATGCTTGGGTGCCAATAATTAAAAAATCTGTATAATAGAAGGTAAGCTGTGATTCCCTGTCCTTCCCGCTTGGTTAGCCCAAATATACTCGTCCGACATGTACGCCCATAGTCTCAGTTAGAGGGGCCTCCTGTGTCTCTAAGCAGGGTTCCATTGAGCTCCAGGAGGCTCTCAATTCCCAGATAGCCCAGTAAAATATCACTACGCCGATGGGAGAGGTTCAGGATGTCCTCAGCCAAGCACTGGGCAGAGGTGAAGCGAACCTTGTCATGGTCAAACATATCCTTAAGGTACTGCACTATTTGTTGCTAAAGAGGAGAGGTGAGAAAGAGGTTTGTTACAGATTGAATTTGGAACATTTTATTTTTTAGATAAAAGCCTTTTTGCACACCTGCTTACATTGGACAGGTGCATAGGAGAGGAACAGCCAACGTTGAAAGTATTGGTAGTCTCACACAGCCTTCACTTGCGTATCACTTCATTAAAGCACAACAATACGTCAACTGACGTATTGTGTGTGTGGGGGGGGGGGGGGGGATTGGGGGACAACACTCTCTGCTCTTGATATCTCCAGCCAATTGGTCATTCATTTGTATTGCCGCTGGGCATATTTTAATAATTTTATCCCTTCTGCCTTAACAGCCAGAACCCCCCCCCCCCCCCCCCACACACACACACACACACACACACACACACACACACACACACACACACACACACACACACACACACACACACACACACACACACACACACACACACACACACACACACACACACACACACACACTCAAAATGTTAAAGACATACCTTGAAGATTGTGCAAACTTCAGTTAGGTGTTGCCTCGACCCCAAGAACCCAAATGCTAAAACTGGGCTGACGTGTTCTGATATGGCATAGAAGTGGGAGATAAACCCGTCAGGAACCTATGGAACAATTGAAATTGATATTGAAATGTTTTTATTTTATTTTTTAAATAATAAGTAGTTCCGTTCTGTTCAACCTCACCATAAGAAGACGTCTTTTAGCTTTCAGAACAGACCAGCAAGCTGTAGCCAGGGCCTGATAGAGACACACACACACACACACACACACACACACACACACACACACACACAGATGTTAAGTGTATATTTTACCCACTAGACTAGAGTTTATAGTGTCATGCTAACATAATGTACATATAGAGGTATATTCTGTGTGCGAGTGTATGCAACTTACTCAAGACTGAAAATGTAATGTTGTTGTTTTAGGCCGCCCAGCTGAAGAAATCATGACATCTGAGACATTCATGTTTCTAAACTTGTATTCTATTGCTAGTTTGATCACTTCAAATAATCTTTCATCTTAAAATAACTAATTACCGAAAATAGCAGATCTACAAGCTCACAACATGGCGCGCTGTGATGTGTTGTGCAGCTTGTAGATCTGCCATTTTCGGTGCGCAAGCATGCTTTCACAGAAGACACGCTGGCTTCTATCTATGGAATCCTAAATGACTGAAATCAGTGGTGGCGACTGAGTGAGAACTTGAATCCATGCTTACGGTCTCTTTAAAGCTGTCTGACAGCCAGCGGTTCCTCAACACTGCCACCACAGAGGAGGGAGGACTCTCGAGATCCTCAAAGGCATCCATCAGGATGAAGTCCAGCACCACGTCAAAGAAGTTCATAGACACCACCTACAGGAATCACGCAGTCAGTGGTGGGGAAAAAGTACTCAAATGTTTTACTTAAAAAGGGGAATACCGCTTATTGTCAACATTTTACTATGTCATTAATATACCTTATATACGAGAAAGAAAAAATCTTTTAAAAAAGATTTTTTTCATACCTCCAGTTCTAGGAAACACAGAATGGTGGACTTTTTCCAACAGCTCAAAGGTATATTAATGACATAGTAAAATGTCGAAAATGAGTGGTATTCCCCTTTAAGTAATAGTGTAAATACTGTACAAAAGTATTGGTAACAATATGTACTTAAAGCACCAAAAGTAGAAAGTGCTTGTTATGCAGAATATCCCATTTCAAGTTTCAAATGTATAATAATATTTTGAAAATATCAGATCTACAAGCTCACAATGCGTCACATTGCGACACACTGTGAGCTTGTAGATCAGCTTGTTATCACATTTTTGTAATAATAATCAAAGAATTGGAAATTAGAAATACTCAAGTAAAGTAAAAATTCCTCAATATTTGACTTAAGTAGTACAGTACTTAAGTAAATGTACTTGTTCTACCACTGCACAGAATGACAACCAAAAAGTCACCTACAGTTGCTGCCGGGTGGAAACCTTGTGACCATTCAAACGTAAAAAAAGCTACAAGCTCACAACGTGTCAAGATGTGATGTGAGCTTGTACTATTTATTACTTTTGTGTGACAATGAAGCTGGGCGTAAATTTACCTAAAAATTAAATATAGAGATGCAAGGTTTCTGCCAGATTTAAAGTTTTCTGACAGACCGCCCTCAGAGAGTGAGAGTATGGCCTCCTCTCTCCTCAGCACTCAGCACAGGGCCGTGTGTTGAGCCCCCTACTGTACACTCTCTACACCCACGACTGTACTCCCATCCATCCGATTAATGCCATCATCAAGTTTGCGGATGACAACAGTGGTGGGACAGAAGGGGATGAGACTGCGTATAGGGGAGAGGTGCAAATGCTGTCAGAATGGTGTGAGATGAACAACCTCATTCTCAACACCTCCAAGACCAAGGAGCTGATAGTTGACTTCAGGAGGAAGAATATTCAGCCCATCCAGCCTATCTACATCAAGAGAGAGGAGGTGGAAAGGGTCTCAGACTTCAGGTTCCTGGGCATGAACATCGCGGACAACATGACCTGGAAAACAAACACCAACTGCACTCCAGAAAAAAGGTCAACAGAGACTGTATTTTCTCAGAGTGCTGAGGAAAATGGACCTAATGGAGAGTGTGCTCCTGTCCTTCTACCGCTGTTCCATCGAGTCAGTGTTGATCTACGGCATCTCTCTGTGGTTTTCCTGCTGCACGGTGGCAGAAAGAAAATCACTTAAGGGGGTCATAAACACGGCCCAGAGGATCATGGCATGTCCTCTTCCATCTCTGGAGGACGTCTACAAGAGACACTGTAGCAGGAGAGCCAACAGCATCCTCAAGGATTCATCACACCCAGGTCATCACCTGCTGCAACTTATGCCCTCAGGGAGGCGCTATAGGGTCATCAATGCAAGGACAAACAGACTGAAAAATAGTTTTTACCCCAGAGCAGTCATAGCTCTAAAAACTGACACTTGAACTCTGACACTTGGACTAAAGGGACTTACCGTGCAATATGTCTTAATGTATGTTTTTATATGGAGTATTATGTCTTTTGTTTTAAATTCACTTGAGCTTGATTGCAAATCAATTTCGTTGTCTTGTACAATGACAATAAAGATATTCTGAGTATACATAGAATAACAGCCAAATGCATCCAAGGAAATCACATCGCAAACAAACCAGAAAGAAGTCACTTTAAGTCCCAGTAAAGGGCGATATGGATCAAATCACTATTTTTGAAAAAATACCCTGATAAGTAGGTAAAGGCAAACAATAGAACGACTAGAACAATCATGTAATGCTAGACAAGCCCCCAAAATAACTTAACCCATTTAGACCTGAGGCCGATTATTTTTTTAAAGGCTTCTAAATCCTAACAGTTTTCTGAAAAACCTATGTTTCTGACAGTGGTTCTCAACCTTTCCATGTCAAGGACACCTGGAATTATCTGTATTTGGATGCCCACCTGAAAATATGTTGTTCCAGGGACCCCCCAGAAGGAAAGATTTGAGTTAAAAACGTTCTGAAAGAATATATTCAAAGATTAGCACCAGGGGGGGATAATAATATTGCTCACCCCTCTGCCCTCTAGCTCCATTTTGGTGATGGGCCATGTCTCTTCTCTCTTAGTGTACAGCAGCATATCCTCATAGGCCTCTAGAAAGGCCTTGGGACTCTGAAGTGGGGTAAGAAAATAGATACATTATTCCAATATGTCTGAAAGAAACAAGTCAAACTAATCCAAGATAAAGCACATTAATAATTAATGACCCAAGTAAAAGGTTTTACCTTGTTTGCCTTAACCATCAAGCCCACAATCATTTGCTTCCCCGACTCCATAAAGAATGTCCGGTGAGTTTCATCCAACAACAGAGCCTGCATAAAATAATATCAGTTTTAGATAGTGAACCAGACAGGAGAAAGGACACTTTATATTATACCAGGTTGTGCCAAGCTAAAACCCTTGAAAAAAGTACTGTCATGACTCATCTTACTAAACAAAATAAGAAAATTTGAGATTGTGGCTGCAGTTTCTAATGATTATCCATCCATCCATCCATCTTCAACCGATTATCCGTAGTTGGGTCACAGGGGCAACAGCTCCACCAGAGAGTTCCTCCTGGGGGATCCCGAGGCGTTCCAAGGCCAGTGAGTCGATGTGCCCCGGGGTCTCCTCCTAGTGGGACGTGCCTCGAGGACCTCCCTAGGGAGATGCCCGAGAGGCATCCTAACCAGATGCCCGAACCACCTTCCCAGGCTAAGAAGCAGTGACTCTACTCCGAGTCTCTCTCGTGTGACTGAACTTCTCACCCTATCTCTAAGGAAGATGCCAGCCACCCGTCATTTCGGCCGCTTGTATTCGCAACCTTATTCTTTCGGTCATTACCCACGTGATTAACCATAGGTTCTAATGATTAATGATCTAATAATTTAACTATGCACGTGACATCATCACACCCAGAACTTATGCGGGAATGCCAACTGAGTGGCAAAAAACTACTTTACGGCCATGACAGCCCATACATCCAAACAGAAAAGTCCTATCTGATTGCACTAAACAAGGTTAAACTCACTTTGCCACTCACTTTATGCATGTGCATACCCTCTATTGTATTAGACTGAGCGCCGACAACATTGTCAGATCATGGGGGAGGGGTAAACTGTGTTGTTAGTTTGGGTCATTTACCAATCAAATAAAACATGTTTAGATTATTGAACTAACTGATGCACATTTCCCTCTAGTAGCGCCGGCAGTTGTGATGTGATGCAATAGCCTGATAGGACTTTCGGGTGAACGTGTTGCACTGACTGATTCAATCCCTCAGTCTGTGTGCTTGCCCGTTTTTCCTCCCGAAATCTTCCCCAGTGAGGGGTGGGAGTGCACTGCTCTCCTAGCACCATTTATCTCAGATAAGTACCTACCGTAGTTCAGTCAAGTGTAAGCCATGCATACAGTACAGTGAGCATGATTATACAGTACAGTGAGCATGATTTTGATACTGCAGGAACTGACCTGGAATGCTTGTCTCACACAGTGAAGCTTGGCAAGAAAGTCTTCGTCTCCATAACATTCAAGTAATTCGGTCCTGTTGAAGACAGAGGTGGATGAGAGCAATTAAACAAAAAAAGACGTTATTATTTTTCTGTATACTACTGCTGGTGTATTAGGTGCAGACCTTGATTATGAATCGTTAGCCATACCTGAGGGACCGATAGACCACTTTGTCTTGCCGCACAAGCTCAAGGGCCTCTTCATAAAGAGCAGCAGGCTTAAGAGGCTGGTACACCTCATCTAGTGTCATGGCATCAAACAACTGCACAGAAGGAGAGCTGCTCACAGTAAAAAAATAATGACTATAGCCTCATTTATACATAGCTGTGCACCTATGTCAAGGACCAAAGATAGCTGCATCACAGCACGAAGCATTGTGTGCTTGTACAGTAAATAGTTTTTTGGTGAATTACTATGATTGACAGCGCAAATCCAGTATAGCGATAGTTCAGGTAGACGAGGAAGGCAGGAGGTGTACATCACTAGCTCACTCTCCCACTAAATGTGTGTCACTAACCTTTTAGGACTAAATAACCTAAATTAACTGAATTTAAGTTGTATACAAAATAAATAACATTATTATTAAAACTCTGATCGCCCAGGGGTATTTGGAACCATTAAATCAGTACGCCCAGCAATTTGCAGCTTCAGAGCCCATTTCAAGGTGACACAACGCCATCTTGGTTTGTGCTAGATATAATAGCATGTAGCCAACACACCGCGGGAGGATCGACAACCACCGGAGGTATGATTACTTTACTTCTAAGCGACAAGCAACGTGACCACGATGAGCCATCAAAAACATAGTCTTTGGTTAGAATTGGAATCATTGATTTAGATTAAGAGTTATTCACGTTTTAAGACTTTTCTTACTTTGGATGACGTCCCAACCGGAAATGACATCGAATGTTGCCCAATAGACGCTAGACTGTAGACTGGTGCGCTGTTTTATCAAACACGTAATGTTCCGTCTTTTGATTAATCTCCGTCCTGGGCATCGGGCGTAATTATTTAACAGGGCGGAGACCTCTGTTTTGGCCGGCCAGAGTGTTAACCACCAACATACCAAACACCAAAGTTTACACATTTCCCCCGAAAACGTCCAAATGCCCATCCCTAGTATGTACTGCATAGGTACCGACAAGCATTCATCAAGACCATCTTGAGTAGCCATCTGGTGGATGAAGCCAAGACTGAATTTACCCACCGTGGGATTAATAATAATGGTCAACCTTTTTTGCAGGAGACATTCTGGTAGCAGAACAAAATAACTGACCTCTGCAGCTGAGAAGAAAGAATCGTCAGAAGTAATCGTCGTTGCATCATCATCTAGGTGTCTGAGTGATCTCTCCACATTAGGCAAGATAAGTGTTCCTTCACTCGCTGCTAGAGGAATACCAGAACGATGTGTGAACCACACTGAACACTGATGCTTAGAACAAAAGTATGATGACTGTTTAAACATTAAACTGATTTGATAGATTAATTGTTGCACCAGTGTTGTTTTTGGCAGCAAATTTCTATTTTAGTTTTAGTCATAGTCTCCTGAATAGTTTTCACTTAGTCTTAGTCACATTTTAGTCACCTGGAATGTATTAGTGTTAGTCTAGTTTTAGTCGACTAAATGTCATAAGATTTTAGTCGACTAAATGTACAGGTGATTTAGTCGACTAACATGTATTTTTGCGGGCCTTGTTGCCGTCATAATGACTTATTTTACACTTGCTGAAAATAGCCGATCTACAAGCTCACAACGCGTCGCGACTCGTTGTGAGCTTGTAGATCTGCTATTTTCAGCATGCAACCAAGTGTAAAATGACTTAGACTGGATCTGTTGTCCACTAGTCCCTTCCTAACATTTTAGTCTAGTTTTTTATTTGTTGGCGAAATTGTCAGTATATTTAGTCTTAGTTTTAGTCACCATAGCATAGTTTTAATTTAGTTTCCATTTAGTTTTCTTCAGTGGAAAAGGTAGTCGACGAACATTTTTCGTCTTAGTTTTAGTCGACGAAAACAACACTGTGTTGCACCCCCATCTATGATTAGAATGCTTTACCAAAGTCAGCCAGCAGGCTGTCTGGTGGGATAGAGCTTCCAAAGTCCTCCTGGAGGTGGTACGCTCGGTGTAAGAGGGTCTCCAACTTCTCTGCAAACACTTTATTACGCGTGTCCCCCTACAGTGCAAAGGTATGACAGAAACCGAAATCATTCACTTTCTCTCTGGAAACAATCTTGTTATTTCCACAGTAAATATAATTTCATTTATAAACATTAAACAGTGATTAATGCAAACAGGTAGGGATGCACCGATGTATCGGCCACATATTGGCCGATATTTACTGTTATCGGTCAATATCGGTATCAGCGAATAAAACTGACATTAATTAATCGATGGCAGTAGCCAATATTTATTCTGTTGTTAACTATGGAATCACGCATTTCCTGTCAGTCAGTGTATCACTCAAAATCCCCATACATGGGAAAGCCCATGGTGCCCAGGTCTCGTGACATCATCAGTGATGAAGATCCCTGATGTCATAGTATTAGTAAATGTGCCCTTTAGGGCGAGGCTGCGCCCTCAGGGGTCTTACTGGTCTGTTGTTAAGCATACATTTTGTGTTGGCTATGTTGGTTATCTGTTGGTTATCTGCTCATAGCGTGCCACCAAGTGGCGCGCTACGAGCTTGTAGGTCTGCTATTTTTGAAAAATCCAAGAACGACTGGCATAGAAACATAGCTTTTTCAGAAAACTGTCAGGATGTAGAAGAATAAGTTGTCTCCCATTATCAAATGTGAACAAAATCATCATCATCATTCATTCATATCAGTTAACCCTATATTGACCAGGGTTCTAACTTGGTTCCCTCCTTTTGTTTTTACCTCTCAAATGCCAGAGACCAAACTCACCGTAGTGTACACATTGTGAGCTTGTATAGATCAGCCATTTTTGATTTCTTTTGAAAATATGTCTATAAGTGGTTAAAAATATACAAACATAAATGTTATGCACCAAGGGAACGTCAAGACATGCTGCTCCCTGCAGGGCGAGGCTGGTACTGCTGTTGGAGGAAGAGTGGAAGTTGTGGCGAATGTTGAGCGCCTGCTCCCACTTCTGCAAGGCTTCTTCAAACAGCTCCATCCCTGGTGGAAAACGGGAAGAATGGAAGAGAAAGTATAACCATGGAGATTTCAATTAAACAGGTTATTTTCCATATCACTGGTATTTTTTTTTCTCACAGAAATCATTCTCTAAATGATATTTGTGAATGTCTACACCAGAGACTCATGTACTGACACATGTACGGCAATTAGTAGTAGTGTGAGAGTAGAATCATAGTACATCTTTAATCGTCTGAAGTTGCTGGCAATAGCATTTTTCACACGTTTTCACAACTAGCTCATTTAAAATTTGGTTACTGCTAATAATGGGATTATTGAATTGGAAATCGTAACTAGTTACACTAGTAGTTCCCGCAAAAAGTAGGAGTACAGTAGCACTTTACTTAACAATGCATTAGTCCCAACACTGCTGAGCACTGACATGCAATGTCAGCACTCAGAATGCATTAGCCCAGCTGGGAACGCAATGATGCAAGTGTCCAAGATAGACTTTTATTGATCCCACAGAGAGAAATTTTGTCTCCAGAGGCAACACAGCAGTTAAGATACAGTTATAGAGCAAATCAAGAGACAGTACTGTGTAGATAGTAGATACAGCGAGGTAAAGACATCACACACACACACACAAACATCATCAATAATGAACAATAGTATACACTCAACACTTTTGAAGATTACTATTCATATGCTCTCTGGCGTATTCAATTTGTCTTGAAGAGGGTACTGGTTGCAAGTTCAAACTGTGTTATGTAATGTCAAATAAAATAAAAGATCCATACTTGGTCATTGACCTTTTTGACTCATGCACTTGCTTTTGCAGTAGGCAAAGATACCAAGCAGACACTCACAGGCTATACGCTATTCTAGTAAGACAAAGTTGCAAAGTGTCCAACTTTATCATTCAAACATTTCCCTTATAATAGCACTATGAATTATTTATGAACACGATACACTGGGCAGACAGTTGGGACCCCCATGGCGCCCCAGGCGGCTGCATGCTCGGCCTGTAGGAAGGGCCGGGCCTGCCTCTGATATACAATAGTCACCAGCTGCTTCTTTTCACCTGACAGCATGGAGTTTCACTGGGAGAACACATCAGTTCTGTTCAACCTATCTCCCGCAAATCCTATTCCTGTATAATAGCTGTTCCAACAAATCAGTGGTCTGGTCACTAATGCAGCAACATGGACATGATCACTCACCATCAGTAAACCCTGCCAATTGTGATAAATTGAGCACCAAGCCAAGCCAGAGACACAGCCAAGAATTCACCCCCATTTCTGCAAGGGTGGGCAACTAACATTATATAAGTCTATACTGTAGTCTTCCTTCCTCTACACTTTTTTTCTTTTTTTCTTCCTAGACAAGCAACTACCAATCGTCTGGTCAGAATGTTGGTAGCCAATGTATCTCAAGAATGATAAAAAATAAATGTTAATCAATAGACCAAATTATTTTTCAAGTCATGTTGTTTGTATAAAACAACTACAGAAAGTACGTACCCAATATATAGAGATTCTCTGCATTTGCATCCTCTGCTGAACCCGTCTCTTCCACTACAGGCTCTGCCTCCCAAGGAGTAGATGGGTTGGCTGACTGATTTGGGGAGACGGTGACCCGCGTCTGTCACACGCACACACACACAGACACAGACAGCTAATTAATACGATAGAGAGACCAAAGAAGACAGACGAAAGGGACAATTTTGTATTGGTAAAAAAACAAACATGTGATTGATATGTACCGAGTTGCTGTGTGAGGAACTGTGCGAGTGTTTGCTGGGGGCCAGAGAGGAGATTCCACTTATCGCGTCATTGCTCCGTGTGCTTGGACTCATCATTTGACGGCCCGGAAATGGACCTGTAGCAGAGATTAAGCTAAATCTAGTGTTAAACCCCTATAAAGAGTCTCTGAGTTTAACACAAGATTTTGAGACATTCAACAACTTGGGACATTACTTTAACCCATTCTGAACGGGAACCCATTTTGGTGTTAGCATCATGTTATGCTTTAACTATTTAAAAATAGCAGATCTACAAGCTCATATCGCGCCACCGAGTGGCGCGATACGAGCTTGTAGGTCTGCTATTTTTTGAAAAATCGAAGAACGACTGACATTTTTAGAATCTGATCTCAGGTCAGAATGGGTTCATCAGACCAGTGTGTGTCCAGTGGAAACCTCGTATGAATCTGATCTCAGGTCAGAATGGGTTAAACTTGTTGAACTTGACTAACATCCTCACCTCTCTTCAGTGATGAGGGTCGGCCCGTCTTTAGCAATGCCTCAGGAATTCCCACAGTCTTTTGTCCCTCCTTTCCTTGCGTTACCTGTTTCCTTTTCCGACCTCTCCGTTTTAGATGGTGTGCGGTGAGAGCCAGTGCCACACTACCGAGTGCGGTGGCAAATAGCACCTTCTTCAAGCTGGGTGTGAGCTTAAGCTGAGAGAATATGGACTGATGGAGGGAGGGATGTATAATTAGGAAAAGGTGAGCCGGGGGGGTTGGGGAGAGAGAGCAGGTTATGTGTTTTTTCTTTTTGTATTACGTTTGCATATATTCGTTATGTGTTTTATGTTGTATTTAAATTAACAGAATCTTAGATCGTATGTATATATGTATGCTTGCCATATTGCTCAATAAACTGTTTGAAACGAGAATATGGACTGAAAGAGGGAGATGCACTAATTAAAGATACAGCTTAACCTTAAGCAAGCCTGACCAACCTTAGGCTTGATGCACTAAATGTCAACACTTTTCAGTCGAAAATGTTTTTGCCAAGTGAAAGAAACAAATTTGCTTTAAGTCGTTTAACACAGAGGTCTCCATATTGCTGAAGAATAATTACATTTTCAGTATTTATTCATTTAGAAAAGATGGATATCTTTTCTAAAAAGATAATAAAAGATGGATATCTTTTCTAAATGGTCAAACATATGATCATTGTTTCAACAATATATATCTTTTACATGTCCTGTTGTCTTGATGTGTATGTTTAAACAAAAGCAATACAAAAATGTTAAAGAGAAAATATAACCAGACCACACAGATAAGTGTGGTCTGACTGTGCTGTAGACTGCAACTAAAGCACAGAACAAATCATAGAAGCACAAAGTGTTTTACCTGGCCAAACGTGGAATAGAGAAACACTGGTATCTCAGCTACTGTCATGGCCAAAGCCTGGGCGATGGACATCCCATCCACTCTTCTGACTGACATCTCAGTAACAAAAATGCCAAAAGGCCACAGTTGTCTGAGGCCCCGTCACAGTCACCTTCCAGAAGGCTTCCTCTCTCTTCTGTGAGCAGCCAGGACAGGGCCTGCTGGTGATCTGTCTGTCGTCATCCACTTCTCAACCAGATTCCCAATACTGGTCTTACTTCTGAATAGAACTGTATCCCAAAGACCGGCAGCACTGGGTTTGCGAACCTATCTGGAGGTAAAGCTTTCTAGGTGTGCAGATCTTCCTCTTTCATGCTATTATGTTGCAGCAGCGCCGTGGCGACCTATATGACATTGTTTTAAGAAACATGATGGATTGGTGGGCAGTACACGGTCAGCTGATCAAAAGTAATGGCCTTGACTCCATGAATGAAAAAAATGGCTTTGACTACACAAATGAAAATTGACTTGCTATCATTCATGATTTAGCATGGAAAGTAAACCCAACCCAATAACTAACTTTCCCCGTTTCCCACATGAATCAAGACAAGAAAAGCCTTAGTTTGTCCATTTTCAAACTATCAGTTTGTCCATTTTCAAACTATCAGCATCTATTACCTAGCGCAAGCAGCTCTTTACTTATGCTTGCTATCTGGCATTAGTGGCATATAGAGTTGCAATACCAACCCTTGACAGCCCATTCATCCCAAAAGAAAAGTCCTAACTGATTGCATTAAACAACGTTACACTCACCAACATTGCAGCTGTACAGAAATCTTGGATCATCCTCCTTGTATCTGTCAAGTTTTTGTTTCATACAAATCCACCATAGACATGTTATGAGCTACTTTATGTCAATAAATTCCATGCAGGTGATTATTTTAGTTCGAGTGTCCGAGTTTGGATTGGAAGCGTTCGTTAACGCATTATGTGCAATCATCTGCATGGAATGAATTGACTGAAGGTATTAGCTCATAACACAGTGGATTTTTATTAAACAAAAACTTGACAGAAACAAAGAGGATACAACATTTCCGTACTACTACAATCTTGGTGAGTTTAATACAATCAGATAGGACTTTTCTGTTTGGATGAATGGCCTGTCAATGAGTTGGAACACTAGATGCCACATAGCATTATGGCATCTAAGAGTTGCTTGCAGCTACAAGACACCAACATCTCATAAAGATACCTGTGCCATTTAAAAAGGTAACGATCATGGCCAGGTACCTTTTAGACTTGTCATGACCAAATAAGCATTTACCAAACTGAAACAAGTTGATGTTACTCATACATGGTGTGATAATAAGAATTGAAGGCTCTGGCAGCTTTCAATTGAAAAACTGAAACATTTGAAAAATGTGAAAATGTTTAGGACGTCAGAATGACAGTGGTTATAATGGTAAAGCTGAACAAAGTGAACAGAGAGCAGACTGGATGACATGAACACTATTGTATGATCTGTTGTAACATCTGTCGCCTCCTATTTAAATCTGGTGATTATTGTGACTTTTATGTTTATGATCTGGGAAATATGACAGTACTACCAGATCAGTTATATGTTTTATATAGCCTTGGATCAAGACTATCATAGGTGTATCGTATCGAGTCGATAAAATACATCTAGTCTTGATGCAAGGATAAGTTTGATAGTTATTCCAACAACTAGACAATCTTTCTTCACTCACAGGCTGCTAACCATGTTAGCTAACGAATTAGCCACATATGGCTAATGTGTCAACATCACATCACAGTTTCGTGGGACGTTGTAGGATAGTTTCATATTCAATGAGATATATTAGATGTATTGATTGTTGATGTCTGGAGGACATCAATGTGTTTCTACAGTTAGCAATTAGCTTACCTTTAACATCCCATCAGATCCCATCAGTCGGGGCTAGAAGGACATTTCATTTCACACACTAGATTTTGCTCCGGGGCGGTACTTACCGTACTTTGGACTGACGGGGGTACTGGCCAATTGCGTACCGAGTATGGAAAAGGCCATCGCCCTTTTGACCAATCATATGTCAGATAGGAAGTAGAAAGAAAGAAAGTACCGTAAAAGAAAGAAAAAACCCACCGGCCACCACAGATCATATACTGCATCACACATACGGTCAGATCTATGGCATCGCAGATGCAATAATTGCGTCACTGGGATCAAATCACGTTGCTAGTTACAGGTCCGGTCTAGAGCGGATACGGATCTGACCACTGAGCAGTAAAAACCCATGAAAAAACCAAGCCGGGTTTTTAGAGCCCGCCTACTAATGTTTCAGGTCTGTGCTACAGTGTTATTGTTCCCCCACACAATGCCGACTCGAGTAACAATAAATAATAACTCCGTGAAAAAATAGACATGGTAATAATACCAAACCAGCGATGCACTATTTAATTTGACTCGTATATGTTTTATCTAACCTGTTAAATTTCCACCCAAACCATGGGGCAGCTGCTTGGCATGATAGTGGGAACCAGAGCCTTAGATATAGTGGGAACCAGCTGCTCTATTGGATGTTTTCAGGCGGAACAAGTTCATGTGCACCACCACTATCCTTCCAGAAAATATTGGGATATAAACTATTTAGATATTCAAAGCAATTATTCGAACGGCATAGACATCCATTCGTTGTTAATCTTTGGTGTCCGGTTTATTATAGAATTATATGTATTATTATGCGTCGGTCACTCATTCAAATGTAGTATCTGCGAGACTGCGAGAACAGAAGCAGGGATAATAATTAACGCGTAAATAACGGTACTGTACTGCTGCGTATGGGAGGAGGGGGGGTTGTGATAAGTAAATATTACGAGTCTTTAGCAAATCTAACGAGTTATTAGGGCATCCAGATGGTGTGTTAAAATATGTTGCAAAGAGTTTATCAAAGAAGGTGTGTTCATTTCAGCTCGACGCTAGCTTTCGTGAAAACTTAAATGTAAATCCAGTTGGGAGTGTTAATTTGTTCCTTAATGGAAGAAAGGTTGAACACGAATGTCTGTCACACATTTTCATGCAATGACAGATGACCCGCCACGCACACAAACACCATGATGCCATCAGGCTATGGACCAGTGGGGGTCTCCTAAAAGCTGTGACATGAAATCTCTGGTAAGAATTTAGTCAATATTTGAGTTTTTCACATTGTTAAACTGTGAAATTCAATAGTGAAATAGGGAATAAAATCCCAGTTTTTCCAAATGTACTGTGACATATGCCTACTAATCTTTTCTATATATATTTTTTGGTTTTGTCTTTTTTTTTGCTCTCAGAAATTCTTCTGGGTTTGCCTCGTGGCTGTAGGGTTTGGGGTGATGTTTTGGTGTGGTCAAGTGAACAGATCCATTTCTTTGCACAACTCTGGTCTCAAAGGATACACCAGGATCAAACCTGAAAACATGGACCAGGTGAGGAATTGCTTAAGACACTGGTTCACACAATGTGGGGTCTGGGTAGCTCTTTTTTTGATTGATTGAAATATTTATTAACAGTTTGTAGAATTTACAGTACATTTTAAGCACAAACTCAATACAAAGACTGTCAACTGTGAGTGGACGACCCAATTAAGCATTACACTTGTTTACAACAGGGTCCACATTGTTCAATTCATCCATACCATAGCTCTAATGCCGTTAGACACTATGGGACTATGGGACTTTCAATGAATTGCCTCCTCGTGAAATGCAGACCAGCCTCTCTACTTCTGCTCAAATAAAAATTATGTTTTCGCTACTCACCAATACAAAGGCGGTTTTGGTCATTAGAAAGACTACTTTCCCCGGTGGAAGGACTCTGAGCCCCCCACCACATGTACTGTATAAAATGCACTTTTCAGACAACTCACGAATAGATTTAACCAATATTTATTATAGAATGAGAATACAAGTGTGCATATAATATATTATCTTGGCGTTCAGCGCTGCTGCATTTCTCCCTACTCGGCACAATCAAACACCATCGTTAAACATTAAGAGCAGGGAGATAGATATACAATAAACCCCCCCCCCATGGGGAACATAAATAACAGAGCCCACCGCCGGTGGTGGTGGGAGCAAACATCGCAGAAGGAAGGCAGGAAGAGCATGCAGACTAGTGAGCTTAAGTAGCCCGCCTAATTGGTCAGCTGACTGCTACATCAGCGAATGACGTGTGGGTCTTGCATACACTGAATACACCCACATAATGCAGCAATGCATATTAACCCCTTGAGTATATGTATGCACCCTTGAGCAAAGCATGAAACCCCTCGAGTATATCTGACTGAACTAACTCCGCAAGCTACGTGTCATTTTTCTTCCAATGAAAAACAATCCTTTTCTGGCCTAATGCAACGGCATTTGGGGGCTATGGACCAGAGCTAGGGTCTGGGACCCTTGGGGGGCTTTGAGAAATGGGACTATTGTACAGGTGGTACAGGGCTTGATGTCTTGTTCCTTATACTGTTTGCTTACAAAGTTGTCGTTGCTCTCGGCGGGATGTTGTTTCGATACTGGAACTATGAGTTTGCAGATCTGCTATTTTTGACATGACCAAAATAGGCACACCTGGTATGTCTGTGGGCTTTATAAATATTTAACCAGTTAGAAATATTGGCAAGAGCGTGGGACTAAATAATAACAACTTTGGATCTATTTGGAACACAGGCTAATTATCTTTTCGATTTCCTGAAAAGTAACGTTTTCTTTTACATACTACTATAAAAGGTTTCCTTCCGGCGACAATATGGCCATGGTGGAACCACTGTCCACTACATAGTGATTTTTATTTTATTTAAATGAAATTGTATTGTGTTTCATTTAACAGTTCCTGAACTTCCTGGACCTGCGCTGCAGTCACTGTGCGTTGGTGTCCAGCTCAGGACAGATGCTGGGAGCTGGAGTGGGAGAGGAGATCGACAAGAGTGGATGTGTGATTCGCATGAACAATGCTCCTACACGTGGCTACGAGAGGGATGTCGGGAAGCAGACGAACGTCAGAGTCGTTTCTCACACCAGTGTCCCCCTGCTGCTGAAAAACGAGAAGTACTACTTCCAGTCTTCTGCGGACACCACATACGTGTTTTGGGGCCCTGAAAGGAATATGAGGCAGGATGGAAAGGGACACATCTTCAATGTCCTGTTGAAAATGGCAAACAAGTATCCAAATGTCCGAATCTATGCTGTGACCAGGGAGAAGATACAGTATTGCGACGGTGTTTTTCAGAACGAGACTGGAAAAAACAGGTATAGCATATAATATAGAATAGAATAAAACACAAGATGTTTTTTTCAAGCCAAACCTCAGAATTTGCTCTGAATTTATTAAAAGCATATGTTTTCGAGTCTCCTTTTGACAAAAATAATAAACACAAATCAAAGCAATACATATGCTACAGTACAAATACAGATAACAGTTGGTGCCTTTGTTTCTCAGAATAAAGACGGGGGCATTTCTCAGCACTGGATTCTTCACCATGGTTCTAGCCCTGGACATGTGTGACAGTATTTATGTCTATGGAATGATTGATGATAACCACTGCAGGTAAGATATTGGCCTTGGTTGGCAATATGGATGCATTTAATCAAATGCATCCATGGCGGCGGGCAAATAGTCATTCTATTTTCACCATTTCAACATTGCACGGCAAAGTATAAAATAGGTCGTAACTGACATTTATGAATATATTTGTGACTTTCCTCCTCGTGGCAGTCGTGCCAATCACAGCATCGTCCCGTACCATTACTATGAACGGAGCCGAATTGACGAATGCAGAATGTACAGGATCCACGAACACACCCGCCGCGGGGGGCATCGCTTCATAACAGAGAAGGCCATCTATGCTAAATGGGCCAAACGCTACAAGATGGAGTTTAAACACCCCTCGTGGAGCCAAGGATAAAGGAGATACTGGAACCATTAAGGTTTGATGTGATCATCCCTGTGGAACTATTGTTCTTTTATGCCATCTATAGATCAACGTGATAGTTTTTACTCTGCAGTGTTACTGAATTGAATGTTTACCAGGCTTCTATGACACGAGTTCTACTTTGTCAACACCTTTTTAAAATTTTTAATTTTAATTTTGCGTATTGCTTGCTGCAATCTAATAGTTATTTTCTGTGTAAAATAATACATTTTAGCTTGATCGGTGCATGACACTACACCAGCATGTATTTATGTATGCAGCGTCTATTTTCACATTTTGCTTGTGTTTTTTCCATGCAAAACAATGGTGTTACGCAGGTATGGTGGTGAAGAGCCACAGCTTGCTGCAAACTTGTCAAATACTACAGTACATTAACCACGGGGGAGGCGGTGGCTCAGGGGTAGAGTGGCCAGATCGAACCCGGGCTCCCCCAGAGTTAGTGTCGAAGTATCCTTGAGCAAGACTCTGAACCCTTAATTGCTCCCGATGAGCAGGTTGGTGCCTTGCATGGTGTGTGAATGTGTGTGAATGTAATGCATGTAATGCACATTCTATGTAAAGCGCCTTGGATAAAGGCGCTATAGGCGGTAAATGCACCATTTACCACTTTCAACCTGGCATCCATATTTTGGACATGCTATTACATTATACATTATAGGTGTTTCCTAACATTTTAAAAATAGCTAAATAATATTTATTATACAAGAAAAGAAAAAAGCTCACAACATATCGTGATGCAACAGATTGTGACCTTGTAGATATGATTATTATTTTTGCTTGTCGTACAACAAAGTATACAGTGCTTAAGTGGTTAGGATAATGCAGAGGGTATAGCATGTGGTGTATCACTGTCTTTACTTATTGAGAGTGCAGCACTGGGAGTGGGATTAAACCACTGGAAATTAAAAATACTTGGACTGCTTATGTGAAAGTCAATCAGACTTTAAGGTCTCAGTTTTTAAATGGTCAGAAGGCATATCACTTTAATGCACTGAAATTGATTTTTATTTTAACATTTTAAACCGTTAGTAATAATAATATACATATTTGTCTTTTTTATGGTATCAGTATGCTTAAAGATAAAGCACCTTAACCCCAAACACTACTGAAATAATGTTACCAAAGTTGACCATTTTAATGTCTTACCTGCTGTGCCTTATTCTTTTTACAGTATTCATTAATTGGGTTTATTTTTATGTTGCAGTATTTCCATGTGATTTGAATGTTAAGCAATTAAATAAGCTTATAGTATGTTTTATTTTTGTATTACTCTGATCAAACGGTGCATCCATGCGATGTTTATTAGTTATAGCATGTTTTATTTTTGTATTACTCTTTGATCAAACTGAATTATAAAACATAAAATAGGATGTTTATCATTATTTCTGTTATACCTTGCTGTTTAGAGTCTGCTTTGCAGTCATATCATATGTATCATTATTACAGTATAAATACTACAATCTTTGTAGAGAAACTGACTCAACAAGTTGTTGTATTTGTTGATGTTGTATCATATAAATAGTTATGCGTATGTAAACATTGGTTGTTGTTGTTTACTTAAGCTGTCAGATGTCTTTTGCAGAAATGACTAGCATTTTTGTATTCGTTTATTTAGACGGGACAATGCATAAATGCAACGTAAATACACCAGATTTTGCTGAACTGCTAATTATCATCCGCAGTCCTCACATAAAAACCATACCTTACAAAGCATTAAAAACATACATACACAAGGAAATACAAAGGTGTAAAGTGCAATAATTTAGCAGCATTGTTTTTTAAATATATGTAACCTGTGCATAAGGTTCAGTATTGCTTTCAAATAATACAGGATTCAAGTAATATAGGATACACTGTCAAAGTGCACTAGACTAGCATGTGTTATTGGACAGTCATTGACAAAAACAATAGTATTTTTAATATGCAAATTATAGTTCAAACATAGCTTGTTTCCAATTCTATCGAACATGAAATAGACACCATCCACCAGTTTATTAATATAGATGTAGTGTCAGTATAATCACTCTCTTCTCTGGAGTCTTGCCTCAGAGCAGACCAGAGGTAGAAAACTGTCGTTCCCTGATGTCATCACTAGGGATACAGGCATCAGTAAGCAGGAACTGGGGATGGCAATGAAGGACCGGGAAGTCTGGCATAAAATTGTGAAATCCACGATCTCGACCGCAGTCGAAAATGTATGATGATGATAATCACTCTATAGGCCTTATTGATAATCAACCTAATATATTCTGGTTTGAATAATCTATGAATATTGAAACAGTGACTATACTGACGATTGATTGACTTATTGAATACTTCAGGCTTATTAGTCATAAATGTGAACAGCATGAGGTACAGACTTTGCCTAAAGGCATAACACAAAAAGATAATACATATCAACAAATATAAAACACTAAAAAAGAAAAAAGGCTAAAATGTTGGCACTTGGCCTTTCTATGGGACAATGTTTTACCTCCCCCTGTGGTCTCCTGATAGATCTATTTTCAGGCCTGTTTTGAAGGAAGCCCACAAAAGTCCACATTTAAAGAGATGGTGTCAGGGCATATCCACATTTTGTGAAATGGTACCATATTGTCGATCCCTCTAATATTGTGGGTGTCACTGTGAAGAAATAGTCAGGTATGACTCGTATGAGGTATATTAGAATGTGAACAGAAATAAAAGCCTCTGTACAGAGGCTATAGGTATGAGGGTAGGCAGCCCCAGAGCCTTGGGCAGCCCTAGAGGGTAGCCCTAGCTCTGGTTGCATTTAGATGCAACGCATTAGAGCTATGGATCAGAGCTAGGGTAGCCCCAGTATAATGTTCCCTCAGCACTACGCTCATTCTGTAGCTCCGAGATCTCGGAGGAATTAGTTGGTCATGGGCTTTAGGCAGAGAAGTAATCAAATCTGCTATAAATTTGGGACGTCTGAGGAGAACCAAGAGGTGCAAGCACAGCATTGCAGTCAAAGTGGCATTGAATGAGGGCTCTCATTTTGTTGACAAAAAAATAGGAAATTCTTCCCCAAAATCGTGTTCTTTGAATTAATTATTTTATTTATTTGATGCCTGCATATAAATGAAGAGCAACTGGACAGACATATCATCATGGACAGGACAGGACTCATGACAGCACCAAAGGGTCCCCGGCCTTCACTGCAGTGAGCAGTGAAATGTTGCATGACGTAGAATCCAATTCCTCTCCCACAGTGGTGCATAACTACACTCGCGTCACAGCCTTCCCGCAGTTACCTTGCTGCAAAGTGCTCCCATCCGGTACAGAGCACGCCTACTGTATCCGGCCATTTCCCCCATACACAACACACGCCCCGTTTCTACATCCTCTCTGCAGCGCATCTGTAAACTGCGAGGTGAATTGATCCCAGTATGATGAGTGGTGCATGAAGGAAGATGGGGGACGAGACATATCAGACGTCAAGAAAGCATAGATCGGGCACGACAAAAACATTTAAATGGTGAGTCTTGTTTTATTTGATAAAATGATGTGGTATGTTCTTGTGCTAATTATTGCCTTCATCTTAAAGCGTAGAGAACGCCTACATAATTGTTACCATTTTGTGAATACTATAGAGGCTATGAATGGGCAAGATGGTTTTCTAATAATAATATCATTGGGTTACGGTATGTACTTAGCTGTCCGTTGTAGCTAATAATTAAATACTACTACTAGAACATGAAATCTGTTACTTCATAAACATTATTAGGCTTGGCTATATTTCATAAGACTCAGCTGAAATGCCTAGCCTACATTTCTCCAAACAGACCCCCAGGGATCGGAAAAAGGAGAAAATGTATTAGTTCGATCGTATTACTGTAAGGTTAATGTAACCTAAAACAATGTACAGTGTTCTCATCAGAAAAAATAACGTTATGTTAAAACAAAGTGATTGCCATACAGGGCCTTCTCTGAAAATTACTGATAATCGAACTGATATTCTCACGTTTTTTCTTCCAAGGTATGATGACAAATAATCACAGCAAGAGTTTTGCACAGTTTAATAATAATCAGTCGTCATGGTGCCCAGGCTCATTGACAAGGTATGACACAAGACAAGACTCAGTACAGAAGGGAGTGGCAGTGATGAGTGCTGACTGTGCTGTATATCCACTGTGTTTAAAACACAGTCATATTGGCCTTGTATTTAAAAAGGTTGAAAAACAGTAGGGTTTTTTTTTTAATGCAAGGCCCCCAGTTTGATTAGCATTAGGCGCTATGCATTAAGCCACAAACCCCAAGCTCTATCACTGGGACCCCGATCTACACTGTCAATGTATAGCCTAACTCTGAGAGTGTACAAATGGAACTTGCAGTTCATTTGGTTCCACTTTTTATACTCTCTGTGAGGTACAGACACGTAAAGGTCCATTTGGTTTATAACTAGGTTATTAATCATTTAGCCGGGGACCCACAGGAACCCCTGGGGGTCCCCATATACCCCACTTTGAGAACAACGGCACTTATATAGGCTAATACAAGAATGTGACGATACTATTGCAACCATTATAATAATAATAATTATTATTATAATTATACACAGCAAGGAAATCAGAGCAAGAGGATGGTGATATTTGGAGCCATCTTCATCCTGACAACCCTCCTCATCCTCTACAGCTCCAACAGTAGAAATGACATCATGACATCCGGTCCGTTCCGTGTCGGTACAAACCATCATGCTTTAAAGGTCACTGACCTGAAGAAATGGGCTGGAAAAGATGGTTATGTGCCTGTATATGGTAGAAACAAGGTATTGTAGAACACATAGAACTGTATGTGTACTGTATAAACAGCACATTCTGATCTTTTCACTATTAACACATTATGAGTGTGTCTTTCATGGTGTTGATTTGTTGGCGTGATATATAAAATGCACCATTTATGTTGAGCAGGGGTGGGAAACTTTGATGATGGAAAGGGCCACTATATTTCCACGCCCACTCCAGAGGGCCATATTGCATATGGCTGTCATAGCAAAAATAGCAGATATACAAGTTCAAAATGCATCGCACTGCGACACGTTTTGAGCTTGTTGATCAGCTATTTTTGCACGTTATTTAGGCAACGTTTCGGTCAAAGACCTCAAAGATCTGGTGTGGAGGTGTGCATAAGACTTTGTTGGCTATTTCTGAATTGAAATCCTTAATTATTATTTTTTGATAGGTTTAATGTTTGTCTTTAGTTCAATGTTTGTTTTGTAAACGCCATTGGCAATGAAGGGAAAATTTAGGTCATAATGTAACTCATACGTCATAATGTCTCTTTATTGTTAATGGCGTTTAATGTTTGTGTTGGCACCGTTTGTTTTACATCACCATTACATCACCTATATTAAAGTCTAACATGAGTTAGACTCCCCTCACTGCACACGGGTGTGATATGTTTTAATTTAATCCAGAAAAGTAACGTTTTTATTTAATTTCAAATCCCTTTCAAATGCCTTTAATTATAGTTATGTTAACTTTATGAACTAAATCCAAATACATTGGACATAAAAAAAGACAATAACATTTTAATACTACACATTACGCTACTAATTTAGAGGGGTTCATGTTTGGAATTATAGCAGCTGAAATCAATAATATATCAGTATTTCAACATTCGTTTTAAGTGAAGGTGAGGGCCGCATGTGGCCCTCGGGCCACCAGTTGCCCATGTATGATGTTGGGGATCATAAAATAACAATGTAACATTCCTTCTCCAGAGCATGACCCTGCGATGTCATCACTGCGCACTGGTGACGAGCTCCAGCCACGTCCTGGGCTCCAAGGCAGGGAAAGACATTGACCAGACTGAATGTGTGATCCGAATGAACGATGCTCCCACTACGGGACACGAGCCAGACGTGGGGAATCGGACTTCTCTCAGGGTGGTGGCCCATTCCAGTGTGTTCAGGGTCGCTCGGAGGCCATCCGAGTTCCTGAACCACACGGGCAGCGATCCTGTCATCATATTCTGGGGACCCCCCACCAAGATTGGGAAAGACGCTAAAGGAACCCTGTATAGATTGATACAGAGAGTCAGCATGACCTACAGTAACCTCTCTTGTTTCACAATCATACCAAACAAGATGCGCAAATTTGATAGTCTGTTTCAGAAGGAGACTGGACGGGACAGGTGGGTACATTTCAAGGAAGAATGGGTGCAGGCTATAATTATTCAAAACATATTTCTTATTGTTATGTTAAGCACTTGAACCCTGACATCCTTATTCTGGGTCTAACATTCAGTGAAAATAGATCTACAATCTCACAGCGCATCGCAATGCGGCACATTGTGAGCTTTTACTCACAGATTTTCTGTGAGTAAATTGAGCAAAAACAGGTGGGGGCCTAGTTGGCAATCTGGCCTATATTCAGATAGTGTTGCAGGGGTCTTCAACGTTTTTCAGGCCAAGGACTAGTCTTTCTACAAGCTCACAAAGCGCTGCAGCGCTGATGACCTTGTGGATCGTCTATTTCTGGCAAATATTCCCCCCAGAATAGAGATGCTAGGGTTCACGTGGTTAATGTAAATACAATTCAAAGTTCCAATCGCACAGAGATTTGGCGGCCCTGCAGTAACTCTGGGGACACCCTTCAATGTCCCATTGAGTGTTTGGGGTTTCCCTGTCTCTCTAGCAGAAAAATCACACCCGTGTGAAGTGAGGGGCGCTCTAATCATCGTACATCATAATCAAGAATGGTGGTCCCTTATTGGCCAAGGGTTCCTACCGACAAAGATATGCCGATTTGTTCAGACACATATGACGTAAATTCTCCATTCATTGTCAAAGGCATTTTGAATGTTTGTTCAGACAACACAAACATTAAAGCTGTATATATAGGAGGGGCTAGCACCCCTCAAAAACATTTAAGGAGGGTGTTGCCAATCTCATCAAGTGTATAATGTTTTTTTGTCATCTCTTCCAATCCCTTGAGTTGGATAAAATTGGTATAGCGACCTGAAAACAAATACACGTCTAGTCTATAGCAATGCTTACCATCAGACTATAGAGCTATTTAACACTTATTTTAATGAGTGCAACTTCCAAATGTCTCTGAATTGACATACCCGGTATTCATTTCTCACAGGCAAAAGTCTCAGTCGTGGTTGAGCACAGGCTGGTTCACTATGGTGATAGCCATTGAGATTTGCGACAACATCAAAGTCTATGGAATGGTTCCACCAAATCACTGTGGGTACGTATACAATGAAAAATGATATACTACTTTCATGTATGGCTGTCTATGGTTAACACAGTATTGGAGACACATTACAATGGGAAAGCTCTTTCATCTCACTTATTTACAATGCTATACAAGGACATTATTTGCTTTGCATAAAATGTGCTACTTTTCCTGTAGTGTGCTTTAAGCATTAAAAAAAAGCATTTAAGCATTACAATTTCTTCTTTAGGAGGAAACAAGGATCTAAGAAAATTCCGTATCACTACTATAAGCCCAGGGGACCAGATGAATGTGTGACATATCTCCAACACGAGAGAGGTCGGAGAGGGAACCATCATCGCTTTATAACAGAGAAGCATGTGTTTGCACGCTGGGCAAAGCTGTATAATATCACATTCACTCATCCCACCTGGTGAAAAGACATGTTTGAGACCAGAACTGAACCCATTATCATAGCTGCTCTATCAAGAGCCTTGGAAGGAATCCTCCATAGTCCATAGCATTTTACTTGATCCTTTTCACATGAACGCATAAGGGATTTCATAGAGGCTACAGTACCGTAAAGCCTGATTTATCTTTAGTTGTGCGCCGGTGTTGCGAAACAAACAATGCAGATCTACAAGCTCATGTGTCGTGACTTGACGCATTCTGAGCTTGTACATCCGCAGTTTTCGGATGTGCAATATGCTGCGCAAACTAAGTAGAATGGAAGTCATCCCATGAAGGCGGTTGTGAAAACATGCATTACTGGAACAAGTGATCATTGAGAGATCTATAAAAATGTTTTCTTTTTCAAAGTGATACAAAGAATTCGGAATCTCATCTTTCTTTAGGTTCCTGAAATAGTCACTGTATCCCACATGGAAATGTGGCACCCAACTGACAAGTGTTATTGTAAATAGGGGGAAAAAATAATTTAAAGAGGTATTTTTACATGTTTATAATGGCTTTGTTAAGAAATGTCCTCAAAATGTACACATAATTCCCATGTTGAGGGGGATTGTATGAGCCAGCACAGATAGTTGAACAAAACTAAGTGACCTATAGAAATACATAACATCCCATTCAATCTTCCTGAGCAACGCTATTGTATGAACAGAGTACTGTCTGCTAGGTACAGGAGAATACTGGCAAGAGGGATTAGCATCTATCGATTAGTGAGAGTTGGAATTACAGGACATAATATACAAAAGGAGTCTCTTAACATTGACTTTAAATGTATAGTATCTATGATTACATATTCTTCAGTTTGATGGCATTTCTATCCATATTGTATGAACAGGAACAGGTTATAAGCTTATGGTACATATTGCATTTGGTTCACTTCAGGGGAACGGCACGCTCAGCTCACATTCAGGCTTATGCTGGGTGCAGATTCACAGAATCTCTCTATACATATTGCATTTGAACAGTTTCAAATTACTAATGTAGTGAGGTGCACACTAACACCAATCCTTTCAAGGTATGTTCATATAAGGCTTAAACTTTGCATCTGCTGACAAAATATACGCTCAAATTGTATGTGCTCACTTCAAACTATATTGCTGCTGTTTACTTTGACAGAAAGGTGGTGTCAAAGGTATCAATAAAACAAGATTTTGAGCTCAGTGTGAATGGAAGCTTCTTAATCAAACAGAATTGCTACATGTAAGCTTTGTGAAGGAGTCAATAGGTGTAGATTTTTGTTTTTCATAAATGCCAGGATATATATTGGGATACAGCTGTATTCTTGGCTCAATGGCTCTAAAACTAGAAATCTTGGATACAGACTAAATTCAACCAATACAAGAGAAATGTACTGAGCTAAGTTGGAGATGTTTCCCTGGTTGTTTTTTACAACCAGGGAGTGTCCAACTCCCTGGTTGCAACGGCACTACCATTAGAATCCATCAGATGTATTGACATTTTCTTTACTTCAAAGTGTTGACCAAAAAGGGTTTGCAAAACGTTATTTTAACCAAACTGTGTTAATAGAAATATACATAGACATTATGAATACAAATTCATGTCAGGTCCTGGCCCCAGTTAGAAAACATGTGAAATTTGTGTTTAATGTCTCCATCAACACTTCTGTTGAATGTCTGAAAAAGCAGCCGTGATCTTCTGTCTCAGAACCGCCATGGAAATCAAGATGGCCTCCTATGGAAAAAGAGACAGCTATTTTTGATGTGTAGTTCAGGACACCGATACAAACATGACACCATCACTATTTATATTATATTACATTAACCAGCCCAGCAAGCACGGTCAGGACCTGGACGCATTAGTGACGTCTCTATTGGGGCAAAATCAAGTCACCCAAGACTAGGCAGATCTGGCCCAGAATATCATCTGATTTCAACCTAAAAGTTCAGGCTCACCTCTGTGCGTATGGTTCTACTACCCTGTGAAGGACAGGTGTTGAGATAATGGTCAAACAGAACGGCAGGGTCGGTCACATGCAGTTTCTGGTCAGCATCTAGACTGGTCTCCAGTCCCTGTAGCCCTCCAAACATTACCAACAGATGTCTGCAAAAGTGAACAATTATAATAGCTTAGAAGTGTATTAGAGAAATATGTTAGGCAATACTCTTTTTGATGCATTGGGAGCTTGCAGATCTGCTATTTTAGCTATCCATATTTTACAATAATTATAACGATCTGCCCAAAATAGGGACACCAAGTGTTTAACCCATTTAGACCTGAGGCCGATTCTAAAAACAGTTTTCTGAAAAACGTGTTTCTATGTCAGTGGTGCTCAACCTTTTTCATGTCAAGGACCCCCAGAATTGCCTGTATTTGGCCACAGACCCCCATCTGAAAATATTTTGTTCCAGGGACCCCCCTATAAAGCTCTATTTAGAGCACTGTTATATTCTTACTTGAATGGTGAGAGTGTTGTATGGTCGATGTCGCTGCCTCTCTCAGAGGTGCCAATCGTCATATCGTATCCGTCTTCATATGGACCATCTGTGAACACATCACCTGAAATCGACACGACGACAGAACAAAAGGGTGAGGTCATTTCAGCAGGATTAAATCCCACTAAAAACTATTTAGTATTAACTATAACTACTAATATACAAAGTATATTGTTACATCTTTTGTACAGGTACATAAGAGTCAAACTTATTTTAGTTTGGCTTCCTTGCAGACAATTCAGCGGCATAGCACAGCAAACAAAGGGATAGAATAAAGAGTGCAAGAAAGAGCAATCTAGGAGTAGAAAAATAGTAACATATGTACATGTGCGTGTTCATGGTGTGCGCTAGGGCGGGGTAATATCAATGCATATCATTTTTGATTTATCATATCAATTATAAAAACCATGCATGTGATGAACAATATGGCATGCCCAGCTATAGAAGAATGGCTGAAAAATGACAATACATAACAGCTGCATTCATATGAAGAACCTACTGAGAGAGGATGCCAGGCGGACGTTATAACCCCAGTACAGACCACCTTGCGTCCTGGGAACATGCGGTGCCACCACCACACCTTTGCATATTTTGCTCTCTGAAAGAAATATTACACACATACATAAGTGTGCACACACAAATCTCACTACTATGTGCAAATCGTCACTGTCGGGCACAACGGGTAGAAATCTTGTATGTCCAATTTCGGGCATGTCATTTGGCAGTAATTTTCACGAATGTTAAAATGGAAAGAATAAAACAAACACATTGTAAGCTCGTAGATCAGTTATTTTCTCAAAATAAGAAAGAAAAGATACAAGGTTTCGGCCTGACAATGATGAAATGTACAGTAACAATAACAACACTTTGATGAGCTCTATGACAACGTACTCCAAAAACCATGGCACTGACTACTAGTGGAGAAAATACATACCGTTCTCTGTCTTTTTAAGGTGCACTGTAACTCTCAGCCCAGACTGCAGCTGTTTATCAATCTGCACATCCTGGAGGAGTAGATGGATAATATAGTTAGACTTATATATTCACTTATGTCTCGCTACTTTAGAAGCCAATCATGTCACTGCCCAAATACGAAGGACCACACTAAAGACTTTGGCTTGGTTCTGCAATGCAGGTTTTTTTAACTCCCCAATTGTTAGTAACAAAAGGTGGGAGATTGTCCTCAGTCTCTAGTTGCAAAGCTTTTAAATTCTGACTTGTAAATCTAATCCACCAAAATAAGTGTTGCTCAAACTCTTTATTGTGTGCGACTGTTCTCGCCAAACCTGGCCGCAGTGGACATCTGGTCCATACATTTCAATGAGAATGCACACGGAATAACATTTTTTGTAAGGCCGAGGCGGAGTGAGAAAGAAATCTACGTTATGCGTCCATTCCATTAGCATGGAAGCGGAAATAGCGGTGTAGCATGCTTGTGCGTTGTTTCTCGAGCGTAATTCTCACTTATCAGGCTTATATTCACTCAGCAGAGGCCATACCCTAAAAATTGTCATCAACTATGTAAAATAATTAACTAAACCACACCGGCCCACCTTCCTCATTCCACAGTTGACTAAAGAACCTTTGCCTGGTTTGGTCGGCCTGTCGAGAACGATCCCCTCTCTGTACTCTGCTTCTTCATCTATCCTCATATGATGTGGACTGTCCAATGGGTTACATAGACCTGAAAACAGAAGCAAAAACAACTAAAGATATGTAGTATAGTAAGAGAAATAACTAAAGAAATTCAATGTTTTGAAAATAATAATTAGGAATGATTCATTTTACCGGCATATTGTAAATCTTGATGCTTGGGGAAAAACCACTTCCGAAGATACCTGTTGGTAGAAAAAAACCAAACAAAATAGGTTATGCCATAGAAATCTCATAATCTTTCATTATGTCATAATCATCAGTCAAATGTCACTACTTACTGGGGACATTCTAGGTACTGAAGTATTCTTGCAAGCTGGATACATGCTTGTCCTTTCTTCCTAACACCTGTGAATTCACCTTCTACACTTCTGCAAGACAGCAACAAAGTACATAGTGATTCTGTTACCTTATCCACTTTTAACCTGTTATGAGCATGTCATCACTGGCACAAAAAAAAATCCCTATTAGGGCTTAGTGGCACTGATTAATAGTCCGGTAGCCGGAGCATGGATTGGGAAATTTGGTATGTAGTATTTTTTATTGGCCTAAAAAACACTCCATGTGCTAAAACCGTCCATAGCCGAATGTGACATTTGAGTACATTTGGGCAAGTGGCAATGGCCCAATTTAGCCCAAGGGGATACAGAAATCTCCATATATGGGCACAAAAGCAACACAGACGTTACAACGGGTATTATAACAGTGTGGGGTATGCATTTCCTATTTGCATCCTAGCCGAGCCTAATTAACTAATTTGACAGGTCTAAAAGAGTTTCTGATTAGATAAAGCAGAGGATGACTTACTTAACATCTTCTCCGTATTCATCAAATATGATGATTTCATCCACACAGAAGACAGAACAGGCTCTGGCTATCTGTCCAGCCAGGTAGGTACGGAGCTCTGTGGACTGTGCGTTATCCAGGACAGAACCTGGCAGCGCCACACTCACTGTGTATGGCCGACCTAAGAGATGCAAATCACAAGATTACAGGTTCTAGCAATTGATTCTGAAGCAGTCTGGTATCAACGAAATAAACACTGGAAGTGAGGTTACCTTTGTTAATTGGCCTGTTGTGGTCATGTTCATTTTCTGCCTCCTCCTCGGAATCCACATCTGCTGTATTCTGCTTCTCCAACTGTTTAATCAGCTTGTCCTCTTTCCACTGTTTCTTAACCGCCTTCCCTGTCAGTACAAGATAATTATTTATAGTAAAAAATAATTTATTTGATTTTGTGTGCTCTACAAATGTATAATGCCACTTCCTGTTAACCCATGTACATTTTGGCTAAAGTGACCTGTTGTAGGCACTAGGCAGTAGTGTTTTCCAGGTCATAGCAGGAAGGTCAATATTGACATATTTAATGATTAACTATAAGGTGATTCCAGACACTCAGATTATGCTAACACAGGACGTCTGTACCCCCCTCCCCTAAAACACCACGTTCAGTCATTGGCCAGTAGTCAATGTGATCTACAGTTCTCATATTTAGAATATAGCACGTATTTTAGATAGCATGTTGTTTAGACAGATTCTAGGTTTACCTGGTGTCCGACTTTGTAGAACAAAACAGTGTTTTTCTTGGCAATGCACTTATACATTATACTGTATGTTTGTGTATGTATGTACTATGTAGCAGTCATAAATGAAATTCCAATTATCATGCATCCAGCGCCACCTGCCGGTCTTACGAGTTTACTGAAACGCATTATAACTTCAGCAATAAACTTTTGATCACTCTTGAGTCTTGATCGACAGTATAATGTACTGTAATTAAAAAAATAAATAGGATATCTACCTAGTTTGCAGCTGTACAACACCGAAAATAGCTAATCAACAAACTCAGTGTGTTTGTGTTAATAACCAAATTACTTCTAAATCAGCTATTTACGGAGAAATATATATATCTACTACAGTATAAATCTGACTTAAGTTATCATATTAATAATAACGGTAATATTAACAATGTTGACACGAGATGATACCCGGATGATACTCACGTTCTCCTTTCCATTTCTTCCAGTCCACTCTCTCTTCACGCTGTAAAAATGAAAGCGTGCAATATGAATATGAACACAATAGCATTGCACCAAAACATACTGGAGTCGAGGCCGCTGTTATTGTTATAATACCTGTGAACTATCAAGTTTTATTTTCTTCGCCTCACTGTCGTCTGACATCCTTGCTTGCAAATGTACCACACGTGAACTGTATTTACTTCCGGGTTACTTCTTCAGTGTTTCCGGCAGACTGGCTAGACGCCAGACACCCGTTGGCGTATTGCTGCCCCCCACTGTTGGTCTTTATGTACTGCACATTGAACTAATGCCCTACACTTTTCTTCACCTCCATGCTTGCATAGTACGTGTAATGCTTGCACCTTAAGGTGCAGCAAAATACATAACAGATGGGTGGAGTTTTGCATTGACTTTCTCTCCATAGAGGAAAAAATGGTCCCAAACTAGCAAACCCACAAGGTTCTGGTGTGTTTGATATCACACTCATAATATACCATTATGGGGTAGATTGAAGGAACTGACATTGGCTTGAGGTACATTGCCAATCAATGATTTTGTATTACTAATAACTACAGTAGCCTAAGCCAGCACTCAATCGTCTTAAAAATACAATATAAATAATAGTATGATATGGATAATTAACGAAGGTATAGTGATCAGCAATATGATAAAAATGTTATCTATAAGTTTAAACAAATGCATAAACAATCACAAGCTACAGTAAAAGCTACAGTAAAAACTGTCTTTGTAAGTTAATTAACACCAGAACACCAGAGGTCCAAAATTCAGACTTTGTGTGCGCCATTGGTGCTCCATATTTTAATTCAATTTAAATTAAACATAGCCCTTAACTTTAATACTTCATAAGCAAGACCAATCAAAATCATAAATTAGCATATTTTATTTTGCATCATTTTACATGAAAACTTAGTACAAATTTGTCACAGTTAAGAGAACAATATTCCAGTGAAAACTTACTAGCAAAAATACTTTTGTACCGATTTGTACAGGAGCGATCACAGAAAATGTTCCATTACGAGCTGTCAGAGATGTTACAAAAATAAAACAAATGACAAGGTGCTTGACAAGGGTGTGTAATACAATATATTACTGTAATATCACAAAATAAAATTACATAACACAAGATAACATACTATAGCCTATGGCTTTATTGTTCAACATGGAGAAATTGCATTATAGATACTTCAAGTAGAGTATCTGGGACAGAGACTGGATAGACATAGTTGGATGGATGACTGTCCAATGACGATTCTTTCACTTTCCTTCACTCCACTTTCTCAAGATGTCTTCTGCTGCATTCAGCGTTGAGTCCTCCTTTAAGTAAGAGAGAGTATAAAGGCTGAGTTATACTTGGTTGCATCATGTGAGAGCCCTGCACCAGAAATAGCAGATCTATAAAGATCAGGAAATGTCAAATAATCAGAAAACACCAGTAGAATCACCTTACCTTGACAAAGCAGAATCGGATATAGTTGTCAAAGTCTTTACAGTGCTCTGAGCTGTAGAATGCTGATACAGGGATTGTTGCCAAACCCTGACAAAAACAACACAATAAAAAGTCAGAATTAAACGAGGAATAAACCTCCTGTTTGGAAAACTATATAGAATAGGCTTCCTTTTATGCATTACTGTACATGTTCTAATCTACACACTACTGTTGATGCATGGATGGATTAGAAATCCTCTTTAAAATGTAAGTATAGTGACTGAATCTTTTCTTACCTTCTTCTTAATTAGCCACTTAACAAATCTGAAGTCACAAGGTTCATCCAGGCTGATTGAGTCATCCACGTCAGATTCTGTTGAAAATAAAACAAAACAACTGAAAACTATAGATTATATTATAATGTAATGTATAAAAGTTAATAATGTATATAGAACACATTGAAAAAGGTTGACCCTTTCAAGAGATTTAACCATTTAAAAAAATAAAACACTACCCAAATAATCAGAATATATGCTAACACCTAGATTAAATATAGTGCTAACAATTGATATAATTCATAATATAATACAGTCAATACTCACTGACAGAGGATATGTCTGCTATCATGAAATAGCCTCCCTCTGGCATTATGGGCTGCAAACCAACACTCTCCAGACATTTGGCAAGTTTCTTCCTCTTGTGATGCAGTTGCTCAGGTAACTGCAGGAAGTAGCTCTCTGGAGTCCCAAATGTCTCATATTCTCTTTGGAAACCAACGGCGACTGCCTCCTGTTGAATGGAGGAATGAAGGAGAAGGGAACAAAATGATATGAGCTAAACAGACAACCTTTCAGTAAATAAACCTATATGTTGTAATTTACGTGCTTCTGGCCACAAGTACGAATAAAGCAAGTAAAATATTTCTTAACCTGAGCAGCTGTTGCACAGTGGTAAACAGAGTTTTGATGGATGGTTTTCAGGTGTTTTAAGATATTCCCAGAACCAATCGCCCAACCAACCTTTAAAAGAAGAATAAAATAACCCAAGCTAAAAGCAACATGAGTCAATAATTCATGGTAAATCAGATAGGATTTCTGAAAAATATCATGATATTACCTTCCACCCTGTAGCACTGAAGGTCTTTCCAGCACTACCAATAGTGACTGTCCGTTCCCACATACCAGGAAGGCTGGCTACAAAAGACACAATGACACCAAATTATGGTAAACGGTAATAGTTAGAATAATTGAATATGTAGAACTGTAGTTCAAACTAGATTAAACAACAACAAATAAAACAACAAATATAATTTAAAAAAGCAAATGCAAGATACTTCTTTGCCAGTTGTGTCTAAGATAGTTTTAGCTTAAAGGCAAAATTGCATGCAGCTCATAAATGATTTTCATGATCTGAGAGTTCAACCATAGACACCTAGAGTAAGTGCGACATGACATGAAACCAATGCCAAATCTAGTTTAAATAAGTTTTAATAGTGTTATGGTTATACTTGTTTGCATTTAATCTATTGAATGGCAGATGTATCTCACCTATCTTGACATGCTTGGCTCCATCATAGGTCAGCCATTCATAAACCTCATCACTAATGCACACCACATCGTGCTTGATACAGAGGTCAGCAATCACCTGGAGCTCTTCTGTTTTGTACACCTGCATATGAAGTAGTTATAAGACAGTAGTGGAGGTACTTCTGTGGCCTACTGGCAGTATGCACAAGGAATTTGGTGGCGATCAATCCATCAGTTTGCAAGATTAGCTCCGGACACACACGCACACAAACACACGCACACAACTCCAGATTCCAGACAAGCTGGAATGTTACAGCCATGTATGTTCATTGGCTGAAGCTCTGCCTAGACAATGACTACTGATCAGATAACACTATACAGTATGCACCGGGTTGATTGGCTCAGGCTGTGATACTAATAGTGTTGCATGCCAGATCCTGAGAGGTGACAGTTGTCATTGTGTTTGTGTAGAGGCCTGACAAACTGTGGTGGTGGGCAGGGACTTGGTGGGCAGGGACATGCTACTTCTAATAGAAACTCACCTTGCCTAATGGGTTGTTTGGAGTGTTCATAACGATGGCTTTTGTGCGTGAAGAGAATTTACTGGCCAGCTCCTCAGGAGAGAGCACCCAGTCTCCACTTGAAAGGACCTCGCTGCACCCCGCCCTCTGGAAAGAAATCTAAATTAATCACTTTGTAAAACCATGAAACAAACAGAGATGCTAGCAGACGCTTGAAAAACTAGCCATCATTACTGTATATATATTACCCATTTAGACCTGAGGACACGTCTGTATCACTTTATAGTTTTTAACCACTTTAACCATTATTTAAAATGTAGCTGTTGAAAAATATTATTTTGGAAAATTGTGAAAATTTGTGCAAATCTTTGAATTACATATTCTTTCAGTGAAGTTTTTAACTCATATCTAGCTTCTGGTGGGGTCCCTAGAACAACCTATGTTCAGATGGGGGTCGGCGGCCAAATAAATGTTGGGGTCCTTGACATGGTCACTCACTGGCCTCAGAGGTACGAAGACAGCCTTTCCTCCAGCCATCTTCACCATAGGCTGGTAGCAGTCAAAGAACGGTTCAATTATTATGACCTAAAACACAGATTGCGAGGACAAAAAGGTTCAGCGTGTTTCATATTCTTAACCACTTAAAAAGGACCACTTTTCACTTTTCAACCTACCTTCATATAATTGGTCCCCACTAATGTTCATGATAAAATGCTCCCCCAAAAAGTTCTACTCGGTCTGTGTCTCATAGGAGGGCTGTGGGCAGTTCAGAAACCCGCCCACCAGTGACATCAATGGGGAATATAAGATAATCAAAACGGCAGGGTTTCTATTCCTGAAAAGTTGCAATTCGATAATAGAAGCCATCGTTCTCACGATAATACAAAATTAAAATAAAATAAATTATTAATAAATCATAATGAACAATGTAGATATTTTTTTAATATTTTATCATGAACATTAGTAAGGACCAATTATATGAAGACAGGTTGAAAAGTGAAGTGAAGTGGTCCTTTAAGCATGACACAAAGGATGAAAATAGCAGATCCACTAGCTCGCAACAGTCATAATGCGATGCATTGTAAACTTGTAGATCAGCTATTTTCACGGCGCAACACAGGTGTGTATACATTAAGCATAAGATTCCTCAGAAGAGGAAGAGCCACCATGCAGGCTCAAATGTCATAGATTAGAATACCGTAGATTACTCATTTACTGTGAGTAATCTTTCACCCCACTTGGTGCCTTCATATCTTTTACACACACACACACACACACACACACACACACACACACACACACACACACACACACACACACACACACACACACACACACACACACACACACACACACACAGAGAATAATACAAAGCCAGGTGTAATACGATATATAACTTATAAGTAGGTAACAAGGTTTAGGTTATAATAAAAGGGTACTGAGGATCAGTAACATTTTGGTTTTCTTTATTGTGGGGGCTGACTTTTGTTTTGATCTCAATTATCTACTTTGCAGTTCTGTAACCAATCTCTTTTGTTACAATACATAATGAACAAACCTGAATTCAGTTTCTTACCTCGTCCCCTTCATCGATCAGTGCTTGAAACGTACAGAAGAGAGCCTGGTAGGCTCCGACTGTGACAAGGACGTCTTCAAGAGGATCAATCTCACACCCAACAATCCTGCCAAAGAATTTAGCTAAGATCTTTACTAGAGCGGGATGGCCCTGAGGAAATATGAAAATGCTCTATCAACTTCCACAGACACACACAAAGGAAAGGGATATGAATGATAAATAATGCAACAGGATTCTCAGTTATTTCAATTTGTGATGAATGTTGTCACTTACAAAAGCACGGGTATATTGGTGCATCGAGCATCCTCCGCTCACAGCTTTACAGAAAGCCTCCTGGATGTAACCAGGAGGGGAGAAATCAGGGAAGCCCTGGCCTAGATTCACAGCTTTGTAGTCAGCCGCCAATTGTGTGAACTCAACCCTGTCAATAAAAATAATTGAGATGTGAGGAATGATATCATTTGTCAAATTGATCACCTGTCACTGAAATAGTAGTGTTCTGCATTGTTGGCTGCCATCCCTATTTCCTATGTCCCTTAACTGAATGTGTAAATCAATCACACTAATTTTGTCATAAAAAAACTACTAAAGAAAAATATTTTATATAATGTAAAGGTGGTTGCACACCGGCCACGTTTTTCGGGAAACCGATGGAGAAACGCCCCTTAAAAATCCGAATTCGTATATTTTAATTTGACTCTTCCCTCCCCATTAATGTAACAGTGTCAGTGAAGCTACCGTTTAGTACCACTTTACTCCTGCTGTCTTACAGTCTTATCGTTGACTGGTTCATGTGACACGCATTGATGACAATTCACATGACAGATGTGGAAAGCCTGGTGAGACGACCGTTACATAGACACTAGACAGACCTATATGCCTGAGGTTAAAAAGTAAAACACATGTAGTCCTACCTACACAAGATACAGAGTAAAAGTGAGTCTCATAATAATAAAAACTTAAGTGATAAGTTGCATAAAAGGTTGTCACTTGAAATAATCCTTAATGTAGTGTCTTAACAGACCAAGTAGAATGTGGAAGATGTGTTTCCATGTCGTTCCCGACACAAACATTAATCCTAGTAAATGTATTCGCCTGATACTTCGTCGTATAACTGTGTCGCAAATAAGCTCAGTACAAGATTTTCGGCGAGCGACACTATAGCCGTTACAAGGCTGTCTTGTGATCACTTGTCAACTCAATATTGAACACTTACCATATGTTTTTGTCGACACCTTCTAATCTGCGCGCATGCAAGCGGCGTGCCATAATTATCTGAAAAGATTTCAACAAATGTACGTCATATTCAATTTCACCATGGCCGTGTTTATTATTTCCCACTGGATCAAGTAAACAACAGGCGTACTCACCTTAGGATGAACGTTTTTATTAATTATCTGACAAATTACAGCCACATTTGCCGACACTTTTATCATAACAGTAAAGAAGAGAACAGAAGTAGGCCCTTTGTCCCCATACCTTGACACAATACTGAAGACGAACCCCGAACTTTGGATCTCCTTGAGGTTTTCGTGTCACGTTCAACTTCCTGTGTAGGCGGGGTGGGCTAAATAAAGAGCTTGAACAGGCATCAATAAGCTTTGTAGGGTGCAGATTCGGCCTGGCGCGGATACGGAAACAGTCTGCGTGTAGACATGGCTACAGCAGCTTGGATTCGAGACCGGATCTGAGCACTGAGGAGTAAATAGAAACCAGGCTACCACCAAAATGGCCTTTCTTGACACAATCTCACAACACTACACTAGCACAGGTCCTGACTCAGGGATAAGAAGATCAGAGAAAAAATATGTATGCATTTTAAAATTATTATTATTATGATGTTTGAACAGAAAATGTAGTCTACATATTTACCCATTTAGACCTGAGGACGCATCTGTGTCACCCCATAGCTTTTAAACTTTTTTTAAACTTATCTGTTTTTAAACTTATCTACAAGCTCATAGCACGGCACGAGTGCTGCACTTCTTTGAGAGTGAACATTTTTAACTAAAATATTTTCTTCTGGGGGGTCCCTGGAACAACATATTTTCAGATGGGGGTCCGCAGCCAAATACAGATAATTCTGTGGGTCCTTGACATGAAATAGTTTGAGAATCACTGGACATAGGTTATTCAGAAAACTGTCATGATTTAGAAGATATATGTGGAATCTGGTCTCAGGTCTTAATGGGTTAACACCAGGTAACCCTTGTCTCCTCCTTCCTTCTGGTGGATGAGGAAACAACTTCAGAATATTGTTTGATTTTAGAGTTTGAGATTTTAGTCAGGCATTTCTAAAATGGGATATATTATGAGCCAGCAAGAAAAACAACAGAATCTGTTTGCAGTTCTGTAGTTATATTGCTCATACTTTGCTTACTAAACTACACTGAAACCTTCTTCAAATCCTCAGGCAACACTCTGCCCTTTTTACGTGCTCTGTCCTTTGTCTTTTCCATTTTCTGATTCTTGCGTTTCTGGATGTTCTTGCGTCGCTTGTCCTGTCGCTGCTGCATCTTTCCTACAACATACTGACTTCGCTCCTCCCATTGCTTTTTCCTCCCGGCTCGCATCCTCTCCTTCCTCTTTAGCGAGGCTCGCAACATGTCCTCATTGTCTTTGATCTTGAGGCCCTCAGCCTTGTATAGAACATTGGTCCACTTCATCTTCTGCTCCATGTCACGGGCCTTGTCCTCATCCTTTTCTCTCAGCTCCTCCAACTTAGCTTTGCGTGCCTCCACGCGACTTAGCAGCTGCTTGTAGTTCTTCCCCGTCAGTGGTGTTAAATTGCCCTTCACACTCTTCTTCTTATCCTTCTTTTTCTGAACTTTGTCTACATACTCTTCCTCTACCATTTCCACCGTGTTGAAGATAATGGCGGTGTCATCCCTCTGCTTTGCAGCAGGAGCAGGCTGTTCTTCCTTCTTAATTTCCTGCTCTTGTAGTTTGCCAGCTTCTTCTGCCAGCTTTTTCATCTGGAATTCTTTTCTTTTCCTTTTCCTGCGTTCCTTTTCCAGCTTTCTCTTTGCTCGCTTTGCCAGAACTGCTTCTGATTTACTTGGGTTTCCCTGAGAGAAGCATGGAATGTTAATGTTAATACATGTTGATCCAGCTTTAAACACACAAACCCTGGTGTCCTTGAGCAAGACACTGAACCTCTAATTGCTCCTGATGTGCTGGTAGGTGCCTGGCATGGTTTCCGCAATCGGTGTATGAATGTGTGGGTGAATGTAATGCACAAGCTATGTAAAGCGCCTTGGATAAAGGCGCTATATAAATGAACCATTTACATAGCACAGGGTTGTGAGCTTTAGCTCGCCTATTTTCACACAACGGTATGATAAGGAAATAGGGCTAAGTAAGAAATAGGGCTAAGTGGTTAATTCAAATTATATTTGAGCTATTAAAAAAGGTAGTGAAGCTCGGAAGCTCATACATCAGGTCATTGCAGTGTGTCACCTAATTCTGCACCTCCTTGTTTAATGATATGCATTTATGCATGACATAGTATGGTGACATCAAATGCAATTAGTTGCAAGTGCTTGCTAGATGTTTGTGGCTTAGATCATCAGGATGCAGATATTGGAATGCATCCAAAGACAACTGGACATCAATATTCCATTTTATAATATTGAATACTCTTTCAAATGTTACATATTACCTGCACTCGGGACTCTTCAATCTTCTCATGTAGTCTCTTGCGAAGAACATCTACGGCGGAGAAGTTTGAAACAGTAGTTCCCTCTGAAGAAACAAAACAAAAACACAAAAGGTCAGGACAATAGAATGGGAGTTGGATATTGGTCTAAATATAAAAAACAAATTGAAATAAAAACCTGGGATGTGATGCGAGTATTAAAATCAATAAGTAAATGGAAAATTACCTTTGGCTGCCTGCATTTCATCTGCTGTTGCGTCATTGGTGATCTTAGCTTCGTGGTTGTTCTGTTTTGCTGTGGCTGCACTTGGTGGAGGCTTCCGTTGGAGTTTAGGAGGTGATATTGTCCCATTGGTGCCCTTTTCTACAAGGGATTTGGGTTTAGGCTTGTTTTTCTTGGCAGGACCAGTATCACCTCCACCCTTAAATGGAACTGTACAAAGAAGCAGAAGTCAGTATTATAATTTTACAATTTAAATATCCTAATCAACAAATGACAGGATAATGGTCACATAAGTAGGAATGCAAAGAAACAAATAATTGAACTGTTTCAGGTCCAAAATTCTCCATAATATTGCTTTACAATTATGTTTTCTTTTTTTGTAAATGAGAAATGGATTCATAGTGGTGTAGACATAACGCTAGAATAAACACTTGTGGATTTATTACATTGTAATAATCTCATATTAATTGAATTATAGTGAAATTAAACTATTTATTTGGATGGGGACCCCCTGGAAGAGCCTCAAGAAGCCCTGTGGTCTCTGAACCCCATTCTAAATACATTATTACAATAATATAATCAGCACGACAATTAACAACAAGGTTATATGGCAGGATACTTCTACGGTAACTTGATCTGTGTGAGTCAGTGACAGACAGTGAGTGAGTGCTTGTTGTTCATTATTGTTGGGATATTTGTTGTTCACTTGTTGTCTCTGTGCGCAATGTTAATTGCGATTTGTTTTGTTGTATGTATGCGTTGGCAATGTATAACATATTTTATCATGACAATAAAGCATTTTGAGAGATCAGAGAGAATAGACAGTAACAGTCTAGATATCCTAAACCTACACTACGTATGGAATACGAGAGGACTCGACCCCGGCGAGTCTTCTTCACCTTTGGGAAAGTGAAGAAGATTCACCAAAAGGGGAAGGAATCTCGCCACTGGAGCGCGCATCTAGCTACATCATTGCTATCATCATTACGAGTGAATAGTGATTGATTGAATACTTTATTAGACAAATGTAAACAGCAAGAGGTAAAGTCTGACATAACATTCAGGCTTGTTTACTAAAGGGTCCACCTTGTTCAATTCATCATAAGATAAAAGGATAACGTTTCCAATGTGGTCCGATGCATTACGAATACGATTTAAATGATCACCATGCAAGCAGGGGACGCCGAGGACGGTCAAAAATAGCAAAAGTATTTAATGAAAACATGTCTTTTACCATATAATGGCTTCTTCCTTTGCTCCAGGCGCTGTTGAGAACAGACTCTGCTCGCCAACTTCTGAATATACGAGTCCTTAGCTGCAAGAAGATCCATCTCGAGAAATGAACCTGACTGTATAAACTTAAGTTGTAATTTAAACAAACGTAATACCAAAAGATTAAGATTCACACGAGACGAAAAAAACGAACTGGTAGAAATCACAAGAGAAGAGAAGTCAACACGTGGGTACAGACACATGGGCGTGGCTTAAGCCTCAAAGTTCGACGGTGCTGCCGAAAATGGCAAATCTACAAGCTCACAGGGCGTCGCGGATGAGCCAGTAGTACCGCGTTCGTAGCTTGTAGATCTGATATTTTATGTGCGCGACACCGCCGTATGTCGAATGTGACAGAAGAGCCTGAACCGGAAGTAGTAACATTAAAAAACATCCCCCTGTGTTCGGTGCTTTTAATACTCTATGGTTCGGTGTGTTATTCAAAAACATGTTCGTAATGTAGTTGTTAATTTACCCTCATTTTTGGTGTTCTGATTATTAATAAACATGACTTATTTGAAATCTATGCTGGTGTATTCCATTGGGACGCTGAAGATATTGAAAAGGAACGTGAGTTGTTTATTAATGATAATCTTTCTATAATGTGTGTATAACAGCTCAAGGTGCTTTTACAATATCGAGGATAACGCTACTATAATGTTCTACATTAGCCTGGGATCAAGGCTATCATAGATGTATTTATTTTATCGAGTCTGACTCTTACTTTAGTAACTATATCTAGCCCCTCTCGGAACCCTCCGTAAAGCTTTTCTGAAATTTGGTCTAAAAAATGTCAGAAACTTCAGTAGCATTGGGTTCTGGCTAGTAACTATCATAGATGTGCAAATGTCTGAAAGAATCGATCAAATAGTAAACTACATCTATTGATCCAAGGCTAGTTCTACATAATACATACGTATTAAGAATATCTTATATATATACATAAGATATTCTTGTAGACAAAGATGACAAAGAAGTACGAATATCCTCTTTACACTTTTGGGCAGTCAGATATGTCAAATGTCAATAGCATTTTTATGTAAAGGCATAATATGCAACAGAGTAAGTGCTACATCTAGTGGTTGAATGTTATCACATACAGAGCAGATGGAAGGTGACAGGTGTCCATTAGTTAGAAATGAATAGATTGCTGCAGCACTTATTCTAAAAGGATGTTACAATGTCACCCATAATTGATTTCCTTTTCTTGTGATCTAGGCTACTATAAATGAGTGATACATACATTATTGGCCATTCGATCACACAGAATGATCTGTAATTACAAATGAACTGTTCTTTTCGCAGACAAATGTCATTTACATAAAGAGGACTATTCTCCTGCCCAGGCAGTACATCTTCAAACATACAGAGGGTAAATAGGAAAATCATACTGAAATTAACAGGGACATACGTACAGTCGGTACACATTGCTCACTGTCCTTCTGTCTTTGCTTAACAGACTTGTTTGTTTTGTTTTTTACTCCTAGGCAAGTTGTTTTCAATTGGGCGCCAGTCAAGTACCGCAGCCTCCAGTAGTGTAAAGGGAGAGGACTCATTTCTGAAATGGTTCCTGCTTTTGATTCCTGCCACAACGTTTGGCCTTGGAGCATGGCAGGTATATGCTTTCTTTAGTGTGTTGTCAGTTTTACAATTGCTAATCTCTCAAGACAGCTTTATCGATTCAATCTTGACAAATTCCTATGATTATCAGTCAAACTTATTTAGTGAAGGACAGCCCAAGAGTTATCAATGACCGCTCACACCCCTCCACATGGAGATTGTAATGTAGGGAGGTTTAGTGGAAGGGAAAATTATAGATTCATCTAACCCAAGAAGCAGTGTTGATTTCGTTGAATAATACTATGACAATTTTGTTTTCGTTGACTACCTTTTTTCACTGACAAACTAAATGGAAACCAAATGAAAATTAATCTGTGATAAATCAAATCTAGACTAAAATGTTAGGAAGGGACTAGTGGACAAGAGTCCAGTATAAGTAAAATTTTACACTTGGTTGCGTGCTTAAAATAGCAGCGCGACGAGTTGAGCTTGTTGATCGCCTCGGCTATTTTCAGCAAGTGTATAATCGGCCATTATGACGGCATCAAGGCCCGCCAAAATGCATTTTATTAAATCAACTGTAGATATTTAGTCGACTACAATCTTATATTTAGTCAACTAAAACTAGATTAACACTTAAACATTCCAAAATGTGATGACACCCTATTGGATTGTGACTTTCAATTTAGTGATTTGAAGACACCACTTTTGGTGTATCACCATACAATGGCCATTCACAGCTTTTAGAGTTACATGGTAGAATAAAAATGTTCCCTTTCTTTTCTTTCTCCAATTGGTGTGGTGTTGCCCACATCACACCGTCACAGGTATCTACAGTACTTTTCTTGCTCTGTAACTGTATCTTAACTGCTGTGCTGTTTTTGTGACTGAATATCCCTCAAGTCAATTATCGTATACTCCTCTTCACAAGGTCAAACGGCGTCAGTGGAAAATGCAACTCCTTGCAGACCTGAGAAGTCTTACTACTGCAGAGCCTATTCCTCTTCCTATCGAGTAAGCATATCAGATATCATCACATTACAGTAACAGTTAAACTAAAACTAAAATTGTGTAAAGTTAACAAAACAATAGGAACTATAATTAACAATTAAAAACTAACTGAAATCAAAGTAAAATCATCATAGTTTTAGCTTTTTCATCATATGTGATGTCTTTCATCATCCCCTTTTCAGTTTCTATAAAACAAGTTTTATTATAACTCTGGATTACACAAGCCATTCAATGTACACTACCTAGTTCTTCTTTTTACTCCATCGATGGTATAATTCGCCAGAAATAGCATACCTACTAAGCTCACAATGTGTCATAATGTGCCCCGTAGTGAGCTTGAAGATCAGATATTTACGGCACGCAACTCAGTTGTATGAGAAAGTATAAATAAATAAAGCATATTTGTGCTAATCAAGTGTGTCTTTGGTTCCCAGTCCTCTTGAGCTAAATTACCTAGAATACAGAAGGGTGACGGTTCGAGGACAGTACGACCACTCACAAGAGCTGTATATACTGCCCCGGTCACCGGTTGACCCAGAGAAGGAGGCCAGGGAGGCTGGCAGACTGTCCTCCAGTGGAGAGACTGGAGCAAATGTCATCACTCCATTCTACTGTACCGACCTACGGTAAGTATCAACTATTCTGACCAGTATCTAGTTTGTAATTCTTCTACAAAGAATGTCAGTTTGTAATGAAGAAAGGTGAGAATCATTACAGTAAGTATTAAGAATGAGTTAAGAAGTTTCAAATTCCACCACTCATATATTCTCTCAAACAGCATAACAATCTTGGTGAACAGAGGATATGTCCCCAGGAAGAAGATAAGGCCTGAGACAAGGGAAAAGGGACAGGTAAATGGTTAATTTGTGTAAATAACTGAACATGCAGAGTATTTGTATTCCATATGCATTCCAAGGGTGCAATGTCCAGGGCCTGATTCATCAATTAGTTATTTTGTTATGCAAAAATAATTAAGATTTGTACATAATCTGGATCTGCTATGTAGTAATCTTCTTAATCTGTTTCCCAGGAGTCTAGTGTCATTGAAAGTGGTTTTGGTAGATGCTTTTCATTGTTATTCCAGGTGGAAGGAGAAGTAGACGTGGTAGGGATAGTAAGGCTGACAGAAATCCGCAAACCTTTTGTGCCACACAATGATAAGGAGAGAAATCGCTGGCACTACCGCGATCTTGAGGCCATGGCCAGTGTCACCGGGGCTGAGCCCATCTTCATTGATGCAGACTTTGGTAGGACCTCTTTAACCTGTCATTTTAGATTTTTAGAAACATGTTTTTCATCATTTTAATATTTCAGTAATTATATATAATTAAATTAATAAATTAGCATAACTCTCCTAAATCTAAATTTGAAGAACACAATTTTGTACATCAAAACTGAAAGGACAGCCGATAGTAGCAGGATAATTATGCTTTTTTGCAGGCAGCACCATTCCTGGCGGACCAATAGGTGGACAGACCAGGGTCACCCTGAGGAATGAACACATGCAGTACGTAATAACATGGTAGGTTTCACAACTATAACATTGTATTGCCATTGAGTTTTTGGCCCTGCCTATGACATGCACAAAATAGGGACAACAGCTTGAAAGTACCAATGGCCACTGAAGACACAAAACTGTCTTGTTGATTTCAATTTGATTATTATTTGATATTGATTATTGCCTCTCTTTCCCCAGGTATGGTCTGTGTGCTGCAACGTCTTATATGTGGTATGCAAAGTTCATCAAAAAGATGATATGAACTGAACAGCCGTCTGGATGAAACTCACATATTTACAAGACAATGTTTTTAAATAAAAGGGTGTAATATTCAACTACATTTTGAGTATCAATGATCAAACTCAGAACAGTCCGTAACCGTACTTTCACCAAATTGCTTTAGAAATATGCATTACATTCAACCATTCACAACCCGATGGTGAAGGCAACCATGTAAAATGATTAGGTGTTCGGTGGTTTGCTCAAGGACACATGCAGCATGTTTTCAATAATTCTTCAATTCCAATCAGATTTAGCTTAATTGCAACCCAATTTCTTCTTTCATGTTAAAATAAGTGTTACCACTTACATTGACTCCCTTTAATAAAGGTGTTATATTCTTGCCTTGTGTGCATGTAATTTGAACACGGTGAATTTCACCTGGACAATTATATTTTTGTAATCTGAGATGGGTGGGTCTTTCAGTACCTTGATGCTCAGTGACAGGTAGATTTGTTTCCCTGCCCACATCCCTGGTTTTCTACAGGTTTGTGTTTAATGATAAAAATCCAATACACCCACAATGGGATTTAAATTTTTCACTGGACCACTTACACATCCCAGGAATGGGATATGTAAGTTCTGAGCTCAATTATCTTTTTAGGAATAAAGATTTTCAGATTGCTAGGATAGGGCCCCTCATATTTTTTTTGAAGTCTGAAATATTAAAGATTACCTCAAATTTGCCTAGTATTGCTGTACTTCCATATTGATTAGATATATTTATGGAATATTGGGTAAGGGAGTGATGGTTTGACAATGTTTAGTGTTCTAGGGTTAATCAACCCAAGTCAATTTCCATGGAGCTAAGAATCTTACAATTTAGTAAAGAGGGAATTTGTGCTAAGAAAGGTTAAAGAAAATTTGGTTAACTTGATTCAAATTTGTTCTGGATTGCAGTCATAAGAGAAATGAGTTGCCCTCATGTATAGACTACACAGAGCACTGAAGTCTGACGTCAATATCGGTAGAGGGTGCAAGTCCACACGCTCATGTACTCATTTGCATTGTAATCCCCATGGGGAGATTTTAGATCGCCTCACAACCGTTTGCAAAATAAGCACGTCATCCTGGCCGTTTCACTCACATGGATATGAAGAAACAACTGACTGATGTAACTGCTGCGTAATTAGTTACATTTGCAAAAAACAAACTATCAAATGAGTGACTGACTGTCGTAAACGAGAGCCACCTCTGACAATTTCACAGACACTTTATTTTTGAAACAATGCTTACGAGATGATTTTAAAATGATGCCATGTTATTCTCCATAGAGAAATTACTTCCATGAAGCAGGGGATGAGCGAGTGACGTCAGGACTTCTGTGCTCTATAGTTCAGGACTAGGATACTGTCAATGATCAACAGGTGTTTTCGGCACAGTATCTTATCAAGTAGGACTACAAAAAATCCAGTTATTTCAATCATCAGTTTAATCAACATACTGAGGATTCACATTCAGTACTATGAACCAAGGCCAAATACACAAAACTATGGCTTCCTAATCAAAGAACATTGTAAATGTAAATTACAATATAACATAAGACAATACAACCAATTATGGTTGATGGGCATTTATTTCAACAATTTACATTTTATCCAAGTTTGGTGGCCAGTTCCTTGGCCTTTGCCTTTTCCAGCTTTGTGACACGGGCTGTAGATTTGGGACCAAGGATATTGCCTCCCCAATGACGACGAATCTGGAACACAGATACAAAGGCAGGTTCAATGACTAGTCCTTTTACCACATCCATATAAAATGCACAGAATGGATTACATGACAGGTACATGCATCACGAACACAAAAGAAACACCAATTGCATGTATAACTGATATGCTTATGCCCTATTAAAGTGCGGTCTTTGCTCAGGGTTAAAAAGCTATTTGAGCCACATGGAGGATTCAGGTGAATATATTCAATCATCATTGCAAATGACCACCTCAGCTCAACACTGAATTAGACAAGTACAGCAAGTGCACATCTTTGTGAACACATTTCAAACCAAGGGAACCAATGTCCATACATTTGTTTAATATGGGTATCAGATTAAATCTCACCTCGTCGTATCTGTCGTTGTAATTTGTCTTAATGGCTTCCACAAGCTTAGCAAGGGCGCCCTTGTCCTCACTGAAGAAACAAAAGCAATAAGTCACCTGGAATGCATTTCTCAAGTTAAGACCACAAGTTAGTGCTTTTACATTTAATGAGATTTTAGCTTAATTGAGTATACAAGTCCCAGTGCTTTTGATTTTTGGCTTTTCCGAAACATTGAAACCAACAGACACAAATTCTGCTGCACACACTATACATAGGGCTAATCAAGCCACTGGAATCATTCAAAGCATGAATCAGCAACATGAAATGCTGTCATGTGGGCTTTTCCCCAGGTCTGTCTAACAATGCTGAAAGCATGGCATTTTATCCAGTGACATTTCATGCTTGTGCCCATCATTAGTGTGGTCTCTGTTCAGGGTTAAAATGTTGATCCACATGGATTCAGACGAAGAAATTCAAACATCATTGCAAATGACCACATCTGAACTAAAATATGGTTTAGTTAACAATGTGTAACCATCGTGGGAGCAATGTTCCTGAAAGAATTCTCAATATTTCCAATGAAGGGCTGTCCAGACCTAAAAACTGAGTAATGCCATTGTGTTAATTAGTTTTCACATAACTAGTAGCAAGATTGTATTTACAGGTTAATCTGGGTGAAAGCCACTGAAGCGCAGGTCTTTCTGTGCACGAGCCTTCCCAACCTAGCCTTTCCCTTGATTATGCAGTATGGGACACCCATCTTGCAGCACAGGGCTGGCAGGAAGACAACCAGCTAGGAAAGTAAAATAAAATATATATTTAAGTAATGTATTATTTTAATAGTTGTGTTCAATATCTTGCCCTAGGTCAAACATCCAATTGCAAATCAATGGTACACTTATAGCCATCACTAGTGCGGTCTTTGCTCAGGGTTAAAAAGCTATTTGAGCCACATGGAGGATTCAGGTGAATATATTCAATCATCATTGCAAATGACCACTCTGCACTGAATTATGGCTTAACTTTAGGTACACATGTGTAACCATTGTGAACAGGTTTTACCTCAATAGGATCCACATCATGAGCAATGATCACCAGCTGGGCCTTCTTGCTCTCCACCAGAGTTGTGACTGAGTTCACACCTATGGGACAGACATGTTTTACTAACAGTCAGCAAAACAATCTAATAATTTGACCAGTGTCTGAATCACTAAGCATGTCAAGATTAACTCTTACAATGAGCTTTTAATATCCATCCATCCAGCCTATTACTTGCCTAAATTCAGTGTAAATGAGACACCAAGTTTGAAACCTTCAAAAACTTTCTACACATCACACCTACAGTTAAAATTTAGGCTTTTCATTGTAGGTGTGAAAAGTGAAAAACTTTATAAAAGGCATGAATCCACAAATAGTTTGTGGAAATGTTTTGCTTGCCAACAAATTGCATGCATTTCCAAGCTCTTGTTGCATATTATAAAAACACAAATGGGAATATTAATTGCAAAAGAGTATGGTCTTTGCTCAGGGTTAAAAAGCTATTTGAGCCACATGGAGGATTCAGGTGAATAAATTCAATCATTGCAAATGACCACCTCTGAACTAAAATATGGTTAATCCAAGTGATTTACAAAGTGGAGAAAGCAGCATGAATCGTAGTAAACAGTGTAAACCACCAACTTGGCTTGCCAACAATTTCCACAAGGTTTCAGGTAAACAGAATGAGAAGGTGATGTTTATTTAACCCATTCTGACCTGAGATCAGATTCATACGAGGTTTCCGCCGGACACACACTGGTCTGATGAACCCATTCTGACCTGAGATCAGATTCTAAAAATGTCAGTCGCTCTTCGATTTTTCAAAAATAGCAGACCTACAAGCTTGTATCGCGCCACTCGGTGGCGCGATATGAGCTTGTAGATCTGCTATTTTTCAATAGCTAAAGCATAACATGATGCTGACACCAAAATGGGTGCCCGGTCAGAATGGGTTAAGGCACCTTCCTTTCCCATTCCAGCATCTCACCTGCACAGAGGACAGGAGGCCTCTTGGTTGGCGTGTCTCCCTTTCCTGCTGCCTTCAGCTCAGCACGGGCCAGCAGGCTCTGCCTCTTCTCCTGCTTCGTCTCTGGTCTGTACTTGTGGGCCAACTTGAACAACGTTGTTGCTACGGTGAAACGGCACAGTACAAATTTAAGAAATTTTGAATGCAGTCATCCCCATTACAGGCATGTCATAGATTAAAATGTTGACAAAATAGCTCATATAGAAGCTCGACATGAAGTGTTGCGAGCTAGTTTCTAGTTAATGTAGGCATGTCAGTCTCATGTGCATCAGATCTTGGTGGGAGTCATCACTGACATAAGATAGCAAATATTCTTTACATCATTTGCACAGCATTAGACCTAACAAAACCTTTAAAAAAAATCAAATATTTTACACAGAATACCAAAAAAGTTAACTGCACTCAACCTTTCCAGTCATGTTTGAAAGTGAACAAGCCTGAAATACTTCTAGACCAGAGTTTTTGTTTTGCAGCTAACCTGTCTGGCGGTCCAGAGCTTGGGTGAACTGGTTGACCTTCAGGCGCTTGTACAGGATGGCATGCTGCCTCTGAAGGCGGATGTAGCGAGGCCATTGACAAAGCGGGTCAAGTCACGCTTTGGTTGAATGTCCTGACCTGTTAAGAGGGAAAATAGGTTTTAGTTCCTTTATCAATAATGTCTAGTTATGCAGTCTTTTCAGTCTCATGTGCATCAGCGATCTTGGTGGTTTGTCATCATACGTTTAAGATAGCAAATATTAATTTACATCATTTGCACTAGATTGCACCAAACAAGATGTCAAATAATACTTACCAATGCCAAAGTTCTTGGGTCGCTTCTCAAAGAGGGGGTTGACCACCTTCTTCACCTCATGCTTCTTGGCCACAGAAGGGGCTGGTGCCACCTTCTTCCCCTTCGCCTTCTTTCCCTTCGGCTAAAAAGATGAAAGTAGCAAGTACACGACAATGTATAAGAATTAAACAGCACTGACTGAGGTAAATACATACAAACTTAGACTTTAAGATAACTTTTGCTCAGGGTTAAAAAAAAAAGAAGGCTATTGCTTAAAACGAGTGGTCTTTGCTCAGGTAAGCTCATGCTTAATTTGTCTACATTCACTCATATGAGGATTCTGAAGACCTTCTTCACATTCAAACATCATTGCAAATGCCACTCTTCACTATTTTGTAAATACACAAAGCTACACTTTAAGATAAACACTTTTCCTCTGGGTTTTAAAAAAATTGATCCTCACAGGTGATTCAGGTTGCTTTCACCATTGTAAAAGCCAGTGAGGGGTTAGCATCTATCTAAATTGTAATCTAACGTTTCCAGAACTATGTCCAAAAGATGTCCAGTTAATAAAACAATCACTTCCTGTTAAAGTGCGTTTCCCCTTGTTCAGGGGAGACACGTTGGGTCTATGCACCATCAAATCAAATGTTTCGATAGTGAGACAACTTCTGATTTGGTATTGGCAGGAGGATATCATAATACAATGAACTGAACCGGCTTACTTACTAGTTAGGAATCAGGATGTCTAGTCATTCAGCCAACCAACCAGATAACTTTTAATCTTAAATGTATGCACGTGCGGTTGAGTTCTAACACATTCACTGTGTATGAGTGGGAGCATTGACGACAAGCCCCGGCCTCTCGTCGCGGAACCCGGCAAACGTCTATAAATAACTTTTAACAGCCATTTAATTTAACATAAGAAAACTGCCGATATGTACAGCCGTAAATGATCTAAGTGCAAATATTTATGTTTATTTAAGGCACCTTCCTTTCCCATTCCAGCATCTCACCTGCACGGAGGACAGGAGGCCTCTTGGTTGGCGTGTCTCCCTTTCCTGCTGCCTTCAGCTCAGCACGGGCCAGCAGGCTCTGCCTCTTCTCCTGCTTCGTCTCTGGTCTGTACTTGTGGGCCAACTTGAACAACGTTGTTGCTACGGTGAAACGGCACAGTACAAATTTAAGAAATTTTGAATGCAGTCATCCCCATTACAGGCATGTCATAGATTAAAATGTTGACAAAATAGCTCATATAGAAGCTCGACATGAAGTGTTGCGAGCTAGTTTCTAGTTAATGTAGGCATGTCAGTCTCATGTGCATCAGATCTTGGTGGGAGTCATCACTGACATAAGATAGCAAATATTCTTTACATCATTTGCACAGCATTAGACCTAACAAAACCTTAAAAAAAATCAAATATTTTACACAGAATACAAAAAAGGTTAACACTGCACTCAACCTTTCCAGTTTCCAGTCATGTTTGAAAGTGAACAAGCCTGAAATACTTCTAGACCAGAGTTTTTGTTTTGCAGCTAACCTGTCTGGCGGTCCAGAGCTTGGGTGAACTGGTTGACCTTCAGGCGCTTGTACAAGTTGTACAGGATGGCACGCTGCCTCTGAAGGCGGATGTAGCGAGGCCATTTTGACAAAGCGGGTCAAGTCACGCTTTGGTTGAATGTCCTGACCTGTTAAGAGGGAAAATAGGTTTTAGTTCCTTTATCAATAATGTCTAGTTATGCAGTCTTTTCAGTCTCATGTGCATCAGCGATCTTGGTGGTTTGTCATCATACGTTTAAGATAGCAAATATTATTTTACATAATTTAGATCATAATAATATAGTCTAGATTGCACCAAACAAAATGTCAAATAATACTTACCAATGCCAAAATTCTTGGGTCGATTCTCAAAGAGGGGGTTGACCACCTTCTTCACCTCATGCTTCTTGGCCACAGAAGGGGCTGGTGCCACCTTCTTCCCCTTCGCCTTCTTTCCCTTCGGCTAAAAAGACGAAAGTAGCAAGTACACGACAATGTTGAGAACAGACTCTGTTCGCCAACTTCTGAATATACGAGTCTTTCGCTGCAAAGAAGATCCATCTCGAGAAATGAACGTGACTGTATAAACTTAAGTTGTAATTTAAACAAAAGTAATACCAAAAGATTCACATGAGACGGGGAAAAAACCACAAGAGAGAGAGAGAAGTCAACACGTGGGTACAGACCTTTAATACTCTATGGTACAGACACATGGGCGTGGCTTAAGGCTCAAAGTTCGAGGGTGCTGCCGAAATGGCAAATCTACAAGCTCACAGGGCGTCGCGGATGAGCCAGTAGTACCGCGTTCTTGCTTGTAGATCTGATTATATGTGCGCGACACCGCCGGATGTCGATTGTGACAACCAATGTGAACCGGAAGTAGTAATATTAAATCCCCCTGTGTGGCTCCGTCTTTTGAGCTAATTTAGAACTTCCTGTCTGAGAGCTAGCTAATTTAAGACATCCGGTTGCCTTCAGAATAAAATAAGGTTATTTAATTAATAATTATTACATTACATTATTAGTATTATTATTACATTACAGTTATTGTAAAGACACACATTATGTTTCTGTGTAAAAATAAGTAATTAAATAACATCAAAAAGTTATCTAAATGGATAAATGCTATTCACTGGAGTGAATATTCTATTATATTCTAAAAACGACTTATAAATCCTAAAGCCTTGTTTATACTTCACTGTGCAACGGTCCTATGCTGGACAATAGCAGATATGCAAACTCACAGCACATCTCATTCAAGACACTGAACTTGCAGATCTGCCATTTTTGAACACACTATAAAGTTAACCATTTATCATGCTGCTCTACGTGGCACTGCATTCTGTGACATTAAACCAAATGGCATTTTCCACTCTATGACACTACTGTTCTACATTTTTGTCTAATAAAATAGGCTATTAATTTAATCAATCAAACTGCATTAACTAACAGAGATACTACTAACCAAGCTATCCATGTCAACATGCTCTATAGGAGTCTCAATAACAGGTATAAGTAACGTTTAATGTTTAGTAATGTTTAATGTAGCAGAAGAGGCCATTCATTGAACAGAGTTTTGCACAATTTTAACATCCCAGATCGATTGAAATATGAATCTACTGTGCTGTGCTACACCATGATATATTAAGAGTACAATAACATTCCATTGTGAATAAAAACCTATTAACCACAGTGTAATGCTAAAGGTTTCATGTAATATCATTAAAAGTGTTGTTGGTGACAGTTATATGAGTTGGAAGCATTAAGACCCATTTTAACCCTCAATGGCTTCCTTTCTGACAAATAACGTTATTGTAAAAAAAAAAAAAAAAAGATTCACGCGTTCATATGTAGCTATTTTGCATTAGAAGCGGATGGGACCAAGGGACCCGGATGTAACGTAAGAGGACTACAATACCGGAAGGAAGTGCCGCCGCCCTCAAATACGGAAGAGACGCGTGGAGGTAGGTTTGGTCAGTGTTTGTTTGGAACGTGCCACGTCACCATCGCGGGTCCGTCTTCGGAGCAAGTAAGTGATTAAATGTTATTTAATACTTAACGCTGTTGTTGTTTGTGTGTTCAAACGTCTATCACTTGAAGTTACTTGTTATGATGTTTATATATGATGTTTGTACGAAACTGTAAAACAGTGTTTCAGTAGCCGAATGGTTAGTGTCGAAGGTTTATAAACAACTATGCCCGGCCTCAATGTTTACTAACCGTCGACAGTACGAGTACCCACTCGACTACCGAAACACGGCTTTAAAGAGTAGTATTTACATATCTAAACACAACAAGTAACTTCAAAAGTGATAACATGTTTGAGCCACGGACCACCATTTCACATTAATAGACTCTCACAATGGTGGTCAGTGGCTCAAATGGGTCTGAGAGACTAGATGGCCTCAAATGGTGGTCCGTGGCTCAAACGCTGAATAAATAATCGACTAGAGGTGAAAATAGTATTGTTTGGTAGGTAAAAGGACAAACGTTCTGTGAAAATTGGCACGAAGCAACAAACATTCTTTGAAATTGGTGGGAAACGATCCCGGGCACTCATGTTAACAAAGCTCAGTCACTAACCACTATGCTACAATCAGCATTATATAATCAAAGGATCAAAAGTAGCAATCTTCTACATTCTCTAATTGTGTAGTTTTTTTGGAAATTAAGCAGATGCTTAACAACAATTGAACTATTGAGAGTGTAAAGATCTACTATTGGGGTCAATTTGGTTACCTAAATTAAATTGCTCTGTATTGTGACAGTAATCATTGCTATAGTGTGTGTTCAGTAACAGTGTTAAATAGCTCTATAGTGTGACAGTAATCATTGCTATAGTGTGTGTTCAGTAACAGTGTTAAATAGCTCTATATTGTGACAGTAATCATTGCTATAGTGTGTGTGTTCAGTAACAGTGTTAAATAGCTCTATATTGTGACAGTAATCATTGCTATAGTGTGTGTGTTCAGTAACAGTGTTAAATAGCTCTATATTGTGACAGTAATCATTGCTATAGTGTGTGTTCAGTAACAGTGTTAAATAGCTCTATAGTGTGACAGTAATCATTGCTATAGTGTGTGTTCAGTAAACTTGCAACACAGCAGCCAAGTATATGCAGAACACATATACACGCATTTGACATAACACAAACAACAAGACAATTTACATACATAAAGACATGAAGAAAAGAGCAATATCCACCGCTTAGATTATCCTGTGGCTACTACAACTCCTGATTAAACCCTTTTCTATTTATTAAAGAGCTGGAGAGACAGGAATATTCCTGTTACTGAACACACACTATAGCAATTATTACTGTCACAATAACTTTGTACTTTTGCTACTGATGTTTGTGTGCAACATTTGAGCTGGTGTCAAGTCACCTTAATTCAAGTGATAGATTATATACAGGGGCATGCCATATGGTCTACCTGCACAGCCTTTGTGATTACTGGTAGATCACGATGTACCTTTTGGGCACCCCTGCAATACAGGATTCCTGTCCAGAATTGTTTTTTATTAAATATAGAGGGTTTAAGTGTAGGGTTTGTCATGTTGGTGTTCTCTATAACTTTTCGTCCTGGGCATGACGTTAAACTGTCCAGTGTAACTCCAAGTTACATGGGGTGGGTATGGTTTGAGAGTTTGTGATGCTCAGTTCTTTTTTTGCGTCTCGGTTCCTCAGGTGGAAGCTGCATAGTTGGGTTTTTGATGGGTTGGGTTTCAAGTGGCTGGTCGTTTGTTTAGATATTGAAAAGGAGGGGGGCGAGCGCGCTACCTTGTGGGAGGCCGTTCTTTTCGGCTTTCCATTTACTCCTCTGGTCATTTAACTGAACATAGAAGCGCCTGTTGTTGAGGAGGCTTTTCCTGACCATTGTGCGGTGTTGGACAGTGTCGTAGGCAGCAGAGAGATCTCTGAATGCTGCTCCAGTTATTTGTTTCCCCTCAAACCCATCCTCAATGTGTTGGGTGAGGTTGAGCTCTGTCCAGCACAGGAGCGGCTGGGACGGAAACCAGCTTGGTCTTTAGTCAGCTTGGTATCTATGAGTGGCAACAAGGCGTTGGAGTAGCAGCTTCTCATATAGCCTTGTAGGTGATGCAGAGGGAAATGGGTCGGTAGCTCTTTGTGGATAATGGGTCTATGCCAGGTTTAGGGATTGCAACCACGTTGGCCTTTTCCCAGACAGAAGGGATGGTTTTCTGTGCTATGCATGTGTTCAGCATCCCCACAAGCCAGGTCTTTGCGTTGGGTCCCAGGTGCTGTAACATTTCTGCCAGTAGGTCATCAATCCCTGCTGCTTTTCCGGGTTTCAACTTTCCCATTGCAGTTTCAAGTTCTTCTAGGTCGAAGGGTTTGGTTTGAGGGCTGGCTGATTGTGGTTGGTCTGATACCACTGTGCGATGGTATTCTCCTGTGGGTCGGTGGCGGTCTTGGTCACAACTGGTGGCCAACAGTTGTAACCAACACCGCCACCGACCCACATAGAATACCATCGCACAGTGGTATCAGACCAACCACAATCAGCCAGCCCTCAAACCAAACCCTTCGACTTAGAAGAACGTGAAACTGCAATGGGAAAGTTGAAACCCGGAAAAGCAGCAGGGATTGATGGCATACTGGCAGAAATGATACAGCACCTGGGACCTATCGCAAGGACCTGGCTTGTGGGGATGCTGAACACATGCATAGCACAGAAAACCATCCCTTCTGTTTGGAAAAAGGCTGGAGTAGTTGCAATCCCTAAACCTGGCAAAGACCCATTATCCCCGAAGAGCTACCGACCCATTTCCCTCCTCTGCATCACCTACAAGCTCTATGAGAGGCACTACAATTTCTGAACAGACTATATTTACATCAATATGTCTGGGTCCCCACCTACTCACTCAGGGTTGACGTGTCACACCTGCAGTGATGGGAGGGGCACCAAAATGTGGTATTTTGATTGTTTAATGGGGGCACTCCCTTAGTATAAAAGTGTATGTTTTGTGTACACATGACCTGATGAAGATCAAATGGATCGAAACGCTGTCAGTATTTCAACAAAGAACGTCTTTCTTATACCTGTGGTGTGCGGGCTCCATCCAATACCTACACCAGTTGTGATGCAACAGAGTTTGCTGTGACCGTTGTGAATTATGGGTGGTGTGGTTTTTGCCAAGACGGTGGATTGTGGCCCATGCCTTCCTGCTGTTATTTGACATGTTGGTGTTCTCTATATCTTTTCGTCCTGGGCATGACGTTAAACTGTTCCGTTCGAGAGGACCAGTGACCCTCGAATGTAAACTGCCACGAAAGGAAATTATGTGTGTGTGAGGTGTTCTCTATAGGTTGGGTTTCAGGTGGTTGTATTGTAGTAGCTTGACATTTCTTGGAGGGCACTTTCAAGGACAGACTCAATCTTCTGGAAGTCTGCTTGTTGGGTCGTAATGCAGAGGTTGTCGGCGTAGATGAAACGCTGGCATTAGGCATTGGGTAGTGGCTGGTCGTTTGTATAGATATTGAAAAGGAGGGGGGCGAGCACGCTACCTTGTTGGAGGCCGTTCTTTTGGGCTTTCCATTTACTCCTCTGGTCATTTAACTGGACATAGAAGCGCCTGTTGTTGAGGAGGCTTTTCCTGACCATTGTGCGGTGTTGGACAGTGTCGTAGGCAGCAGAGAGATCTCTGAATGCTGCTCCAGTTATTTGTTTCCCCTCAAACCCATCCTCAATGTGTTGGGTGAGGTTGAGCTCTGTCCAGCACAGGAGCGGCTGGGACGGAAACCAGCTTGGTCTTTAGTCAGCTTGGTATCTATGAGTGGCAACAAGGCGTTGGAGTAGCAGCTTCTCATATAGCCTTGTAGGTGATGCAGAGGGAAATGGGTCGGTAGCTCTTTGTGGATAATGGGTCTTTGCCAGGTTTAGGGATTGCAACCACTTTGGCCTTTTCCCAGACAGAAGGGATGGTTTTCTGTGCTATGCATGTGTTCAGCATCCCCACAAGCCAGGTCTTTGCGTTGGGTCCCAGGTGCTGTAACATTTCTGCCAGTAGGTCATCAATCCCTGCTGCTTTTCCGGGTTTCAACTTTCCCATTGCAGTTTCAAGTTCTTCTAGGTCGAAGGGTTTGGTTTGAGGGCTGGCTGATTGTGGTTGGTCTGATACCACTGTGCGATGGTATTCTCCTGTGGGTCGGTGGCGGTCTTGGTCACAACTGGTGGCCAACAGTTGTAACCAACACCGCCACCGACCCACATAGAATACCATCGCACAGTGGTATCAGACCAACCACAATCAGCCAGCCCTCAAACCAAACCCTTCGACTTAGAAGAACGTGAAACTGCAATGGGAAAGTTGAAACCCGGAAAAGCAGCAGGGATTGATGGCATACTGGCAGAAATGATACAGCACCTGGGACCTATCGCAAGGACCTGGCTTGTGGGGATGCTGAACACATGCATAGCACAGAAAACCATCCCTTCTGTTTGGAAAAAGGCTGGAGTAGTTGCAATCCCTAAACCTGGCAAAGACCCATTATCCCCGAAGAGCTACCGACCCATTTCCCTCCTCTGCATCACGTCTTTCTTATACCTGTGGTGTGCGGGCTCCATCCAATACCTACACCAGTTGTGATGCAACAGAGTTTGCTGTGACCGTTGTGAATTATGGGTGGTGTGGTCTTTGCCAAGACGGTGGATTGTGGCCCATGCCTTCCTGCTGTTATTTGTCATTATGGTGTTCTCTATATCTTTTCGTCCTGGGCATGACGTTAAACTGTTCCGTTCGAGAGGACCGGCGACCCTCGAATGTAAACGGCCACGAAAGGAAACTGTGTGTGTGAGGTGTTCTCTATCATTTCATTCCAGACTTCACTGTCTATCTCCTGTGTTTTCCATTCATCTTGAGCGTTACACAGTCGTCTGATGTGCGGGGGGAGGTGCCGGCTAGCGCATAAAGGCACGGACGGGACAGGTGTTTTCTTGACCCATCCCGTGATGATGCGACAGGTGTCATTTAGGGCTGTGTCGACCAATTTGGTGTGACGTGATCGGCTCCAGCTTGAGCAGGAATACTCTGCTGTAGAGAAAGACAGGGCCATGGCAGTTGCACGGATTGTTTGTGGGTCTGCGCCCCACTTGGGAGTTCACTAGTTTTCACAGGATGTTATTGTGGGTGTTGACCGTGGCTTTTGTGTTCTCCAGGTGTTTTTTTGAAGAAGAGTGTCCTGTCCAGTGTAACTCCAAGATACATGGGGTGGGTATGGTTGGAGAGTTTGTGACCATCCCAAGTGACGCTCAGTTCTTTTCTCGCGTCTCGGTTCCTCAGGTGGAAGCTGCATAGTTGGGTTTGTGTGTCTTTCTTTTTCTGTCTTTCTTTCTTAGGACGGAGATCAAGGTAGACGCCATAGGAAGGCTCAACACTAGCCGATGCCCCTAGAGATCCATCCCAAAGCTTCCCTCAGGGAGCACAGCAAGCCAGCTAGCCAGCAAGCCTGCCCAGTCAGCCAACGCAGCCAGTCAGCTCCGCCAGTCAGCCAGTGTAGAAAGTCAGGCTGCCAAGCCAGAGCATATCAGCCCTTGCAGTCAGCCATTGCAGCCATACCAGCCTTGCTCAGTCAGCTCAGCCAGGCCTCTCTTGAGGCCTGGCTCTCTGTCTGCCTGGCCCGGTCTGCCCTGCCCTGCCTTGCAGCAACAGAACCAGCCTTTCTGGAAAGCCAGCCAGCTCAGAATGCGAGCTGAGCAAGCCAGTGCAGCAGCAAGCCCAGACTAGGTTACCGCAGCCTTACTGTGCAGCCACAGCCACTCAGTCTAGACCAGCAGGAGCTGGCCAGGCTCCAACCCTTGCAGCGCAGCCTTAGGCCGGACAGTCCCCCTGCCTGCACTTTGTTGCCTTCCTGGCCTGTCTGCCTGCCTAGGCGCCTCGGTCTTCCTGTCTGTCTGCCTTGGCCTGCCAGTCTGAAACTGGTTTAGACTAACTGCGTGCTTGCCAGCTGCGCTGGCTTGCTGAGCTCGTATTCTGAGCTGGCTGGCTTGCCAGCAAGGCTGGTTCTGTTGCTGCAAGGCAGGGCGGGGCAGACCGGGCCAGGCAGACAGAGAGCCAGGCCTCGAGAGAGGCCTGGCTGAGCTGACTGAGCAAGGCTGGTATGGCTACAATGGTTGACTGCAAGGGCTGATGTGCGCTGGCTTGGCAGCCTGACTTTCTACACTGGCTGACTGGCGGAGCTGGCTGGCTGCGTTGGCTGACTGGGCGGGCTTGCTGGCTAGCTGGCTTGCTGGACTCCCTGAGGGAAGCTTTGGGATGGATCTCTAGGGGCATCGGCTTGTGTTGAGCCTTCCAACGGCGTCTACCTTGATCTTCGTCCTAAGAAAGAAAGACAGAAAAAGAAACACACACACAAACTCAACTATGCAGCTTCCACATGAGGATGGCAGGCAGGCACGCAGGCAGGCACAAGCTGCCTGCGTGCTTGCTTCGCCCTCCAGTTGCTGCTCCAGTTATTTGTTTTCCCTCAAACCCATCCTCAATGTGTTGGGTGAGGTTGAGCTCTGTCCAGCACAGGACGGGACGGAAACCAGCTTGGTCTTTAGTCAGCTTGGTGTCTATGAGTGGTATGAGGCGTTGGAGTAGCAGCCTCTCTTGTAGGTGATGCAGAGGAGGGAAATGGGTCGGTAGCTCTTTGAGGATGATGGGTCTTTGCCAGGTTTGGGGATTGCAACCACTTTGGCTTTTCTCCAGACAGAAGGGATGGTTTTCTGTGCCATGCATGTGTTCAGCATCCCCACGAGCCAGGTCTTTGCGTTAGGTTCCAGGTGCTGTATAATTTCTGCCAGTATGTCATCAATCCCTGCTGCTTTTCCGGGTTTCAACTTTCCCATTGCAGTTTTGAGTTCTTCTAGGTCGAAGGGTTTGGTTTGAGGGCTGGCTGATTGTGGTTGGTCTGATACCACTGTGCGATGGTATTCTCCTGTGGGTCGTGGCGGTGTTGGTTACGACTGTTGGCCACCAGTTGTGATGCAACAGAGTTCGCTGTGACCGTTGTGAATTATGGGTGGCTCCCTGAGGTCCTTGATCGCCATTGGGTCCAACAGTGGTCATTGAAGCGTGCACACACATGCACACATGCACCTACACACACAGGGGCACATGCGTATGCACACCTGGACCTTTAAATGAACAACAACACAAAAACTAAGGCACTGGTGTCGGACTTCTGGTTTACCGGAACGGGGTTCAACTCCCTGCAGTGCCCTGCTCAATGTGTTGTATTTCATTCATTGGTCCATGGTCTCAGGTCATTGAGCGGCGCGCTATAGTGTGCGATTCTTCATCATTGTTGAGGATTTTTTAAAGGTGAAAATCAAGGAAAAGCAAAAGGCTATAGTCCATGGTCACGGACCGCATACTGGTCAAGGTCATTTATACTGGTGAAGATCATTTACTAGTCTTCTAAAGGTCATTTATACTGGTGAAGATCATTTACTAGTCTTCTAAAGGTCATTTATACTGGTCAAGGTCATTTACTAGTCTCATGAAGGTAATTTATACTGGTCAGTCATATACTGGTCACGGTCATTTGTACTTGTCAAGGTCATTTATACTGGTCAAGGTCATTTACTAGTCTTATTGAAGGTCATTTATACTGCTCAAGGTTATTGATCAATATCAATTACACCATTACACCATTACACCTCTCCCGCTTAGCGGAGAGTGTGGTGTGGTAGAGGACATCTCCCCGAACGCGTGGGTATGTCCAGATAGTTGCCTCGCGGAGGCCTCTTTGTCCAGTGTCCATTCTGGGTCCGGAAACGGTACTTTTTTCAGCGTTGACCACAGTAGAAGGTCTGCTGCTGTGAATTTTACACCTCTCCCACTTAGCGGAGAGTGGGGTGTGGTACAGGACATCTCCCCGAACGCGTGGGTATGTCCAGATAGTTGCCTCGCGGAGCCGTCTTTTGTCCAGTGTCCATTCTGGGTCCGGAAACGGTACTTTTTGTCAGCCTTGACCCCAGTAGAAGGTCTGCTGCTGTGAATTTTACACCTCTCCCGCTTAGCGGAGAGTGTGGTGTGGTAGAGGACATCTCCCCGAACGTGTGGGTATGTCCAGATAGTTGCCTCGCGGAGGCCTCTTTGTCCAGTGTCCATTCTGGTTCCGGAAACGGTACTTTTTGTCAGCATTGACCCCAGTAGAAGGTCTGCTGCTGTGAATTTTACACCTCTCCCGCTTAGCGGAGAGTGGGGTGTGGTACAGGACATCTCCCCGAACGCGTGGGTATGTCCAGATAGTTGCCTCGCGGAGCCGTCTTTTGTCCAGTGTCCATTCTGGGTCCGGAAACGGTACTTTTTGTCAGCCTTGACCCCAGTAGAAGGTCTGCTGCTGTGAATTTTACACCTCTCCCGCTTAGCGGAGAGTGTGGTGTGGTAGAGGACATCTCCCCGAACGTGTGGGTATGTCCAGATAGTTGCCTCGCGGAGGCCTCTTTGTCCAGTGTCCATTCTGGGTCCGGAAACGGTACTTTTTGTCAGCATTGACCCCAGTAGAAGGTCTGCTGCTGTGAATTTTACACCTCTCCCGCTTAGCGGAGAGTGTGGTGTGGTAGAGGACATCTCCCCGAACGTGTGGGTATGTCCAGATAGTTGCCTCGCGGAGGCCTCTTTGTCCAGTGTCCATTCTGGGTCCGGAAACGGTACTTTTTTCAGCGTTGACCACAGTAGAAGGTCTGCTGCTGTGAATTTTACACCTCTCCCGCTTAGCGGAGAGTGGGGTGTGGTACAGGACATCTCCCCGAACGCGTGGGTATGTCCAGATAGTTGCCTCGCGGAGCCGTCTTTTGTCCAGTGTCCATTCTGGGTCCGGAAACGGTACTTTTTGTCAGCCTTGACCCCAGTAGAAGGTCTGCTACTGTGAATTTTACACCTCTCCCGCTTAGCGGAGAGTGGGGTGTGGTATAGGACATCTCCCCGAACGCGTGGGTATGTCCAGATAGTTGCCTTGCGGAGCCGTCTTTTGTCCAGTGTCCACTTTATAAAGTCCATGCACTCCAGTGAATAGCATTTATCCATTTAGATAACTTTATTATTATTATTATAAGGATTTAATTACTTATTCTTACACAGAAACATAATGTGTGTCTTATAGCATCATATAGCATCATTTAAATGCTTAATTTGTAGTTTTAATGTGCAAATTAAACTTTTTTTCAATACTCTAGAGGGTACTCTTATTTTGAAGAGATCGTCCACCGGAAGTCTTAAATTAGCTCACTAGATTAGCTCACTAGACGCTGCCCCCCTGTGTTCGGTGTGTTATTCAAAAACATGTTCGTAATGTAGTAGTTGTTAATTTAACCTCATTTTTGGTGTTCTGATTATTAATAAACATGACTTATTTGAAATATATGCTGGTGTATTCCATTGGGACGCTGAAGATATTGAAAAGGAACGTGAGTATATGATGAATTCCTGTTCTGTTCTTTAGCTACATAGAAATGTCTATTTGTATGTCTCTAAATGTTTTGATGAATTGAACAATGTGGAGGGTCCACATTGTTCAATAAAACAAGTGTAAAAACAAGTATAATGCTTAATTGGGTCGTCCACTCACAGTTAACAGTCTTTGTATTGAGTTTGTGCTTGAAATGTACTGTAATTCTGCAAACTGTTAATAAATATTTCAATCAATCAAGTTGTTTATTAATGATAATTTTTCTATAATGTGTGTATAACAGCTCAATGTGCTTTTACAATATTGAGGATAACGCTACTATAATGTTCTACATTAGCCTGGGATCAAGGCTATCATAGATGTATTTATTGTATCGAGTCTGACTCTTACTTTAGTATCTGTCATAGATGTGCAAATGTCTGAAAGAATCGATCAAATAGTAAACTACATCTATTGATCCAAGGCTAGTTCTACATAATACATACAAGGATATAAGATATTCTTGTAGACAAAGACGACAAAGAAGTACGAATATCCTCTTTACACTTTTGAGCAGTCAGATATGTCAAATGTCAATAGCATTTTTATGTAAAGGCATAATAGGCGGAATAATCGATGAACTGATTTGACAAATACGTCCTGTTTACAAATACGTCCCCTCGCCCGGAGAAAAAGATGTCCGTGTGCATCTCTTGAAAAAGTGGAGATAATTGACTAAATACACGTTTTGTGCCAGAACTTTCACATGGATATAAAACTAGAGGACCATTTTTCACTCCACGTCTTTGGAATTATTTAATGGACGAGTACAAACAGAGCATTTATCACATTTATGCCACCGATGTTTCAATTCTACCAGCATTACCAGAAGGGATCTATGCCTGTGCTGTGATACATGAAAATTTACGAAGTATAATTAAATGATCACAGGCATTCTAGGTCTACACTTATTCTAAAAGGATGTTACAATGTCACCCATAATTGATTTTCTTTTTCTTGTGATCTAGGCTACTATAAATGAGTGATGCATACATTATTGGCCATTCGATCACACAGAATAGACTGTAATTACAAATGAACTGTTCTTTTTGCAGACAAATGTCATTTACATAAAGAGGACTCTTCTCCTGCCCAGGCAGTACATCTTCAAACATACAGAGGGTAAATACTAAATAGGTGATGAAAATCATACTGAAATTAACATGGGCATACGTACAGTCGGTGCACATTGCTCACTGTCTTTCTGTCTTTGCTTAACAGACTTGTTTTGTTTTGTTTTACTCCTAGGCAAGTTGTTTTCATTTGGGCGCCAGTCAAGTACCACAGCCGCCAGTAGTGTAAAGGGAGAGGACTCATTTCTCAAATGGTTCCTGCTTTTGATTCCTGCCACAACGTTTGGCCTTGGAACATGGCAGGTATATGCTTTCTTTAGTGTGTTGTCAGTTTTACAATTGCTAATCTCTCAAGACAGATTTTGGTAACAGCTTTATCGATTAAGTCTTGCCAAATTCCTATGACTATCAGTCAAACTTATTTAGTGAAGGACAGCCCAAGAGTTATCAATGAATGAAGAAAGTGCGTCATCAATCATCATCTGGACAACCACTCACACCCCTCCACATGGAGATTGTAGGGAGGTTTAGTGGAAGGGAAAATGATAGATTCATCTAACCCAAGAAGCAGTGTTGATTTCGTCGAATAATACTATGACGAAAAAATGTTCGTTGACTACCTTTTTTCACTGACAAACTAAATGGAAACTAAATGAAAATTAAGCTGTGATAAATCACAGCTTTCTTTCTCCAATTGGTGTGGTGTTGCCCACATCACACCGTCACAGGTATCTACAGTACTTTTCTTGCTCTGTAACTGTATCTTAACTGCTGTGCTGTTTTTGTGACTGAATATCCCTCAAGTCAATTATCGTATACTCCTCTTCACAAGGTCAAACGGCATCAGTGGAAAATGCAACTCCTTGCAGACCTGATAAGTCTTACTGCAGAGCCTATTCCTCTTCCTATCGAGTAAGCATATCAGATATTGTGTAAAGTTAACAAAACAATAGGAACTATAATTAACAATTAAAAACTAACTGAAATTGTTGTAATATATCCAACAGGCTGTGTACTGATAACAGGTACTTGTACGTGAATATGCAATGTACTTATATATGTGTATGGATATATGTGTATAGTGCACTGTCTGAACTGTAACGTTCCCTAGGTCTGTTAGGGGCACGCTGAAGGCCGCGTGCTGCAGGCAGTGATTTGTGATGTCTAGTCAGTGACGTCAGTAGGACACGAAGTAATCCAAGCTATATATGATCCCGTAAGTGTAATAAACCTTGTGATTGTATTGATGTGACCAAGTCTCCGTGTCATGTTAATCTCTCTCCCGGAGCAGGCCTGCCCGTAAATGTCCGTTTGTCCGAACCATGGAAATGTCAACCGGGTCGTCACACACCAGAACCAGACGAGGGTCCAAGTACTTAGATTAGAATCAGTAAGTTAGTAATCATAACAATTGGTGTCAGAAGTGGGATCAGACAAGGGGTGAGTTCACTTCATATTTTACTCTTCATCCAGAGAAAAAGTGCCTCTCCTCTTGTCTGGTAAAAGTAATATAGGTTATGATGCAGGGTTTACCTTAGTTAAACCTTGTCTTTTTTATTGTTCCCACATTTAGTACAAGCTTCCAAATTTCACTGATATAGATCCTGTTAGTCAGTGTGTGTTTTTTAAGTGACTGATACAATTTTTTTAGTGACTTGACAGAGTTTAGAGATAAGACTGTTTGTGATCAAGCAGCGTATATGGTTTGAGTCCATATGTAAGCCTAATGAGGTTCATTAGCAGAACAGATTAATTCTGTTGAAAAAGACTGCGTCGGTGTTCCCACGCAGCATATGGTTGGAGTCCATATTAAGCCTGGCGTTTGGTACGTCAGCAGAACAGATTTATTCTGTTGGTTATTACACTGTTCTTGAAGCAGGACAGTGGCCTAGTGTTTGTATCACGCAGCTAGGTTAGAAGTCGGGACGAGATACGCCCCGCACAACAGCTGTGAGTTCTGCCTGTTGTTTTATAAATCTGCTATGATGTTGTCTAGCAGGATACGTGTCTGAGATATAGCGTATTTACGTTTCTGAGATATAGCGTATTGAAGACTGTGGCCGTGTTCCCACAGCATACTGTAATTCACTCTGGTCAAAGTCAAAAGTCACTGCTAGATTTTAGGGACCCATTTCAAGGTACCAGATAAGGGCTGGTGTGTGAACAGACATCGTTGTGCATTCCATGTGGCGTCTATGTTTTTTGTTGTGTTCTGTGTCTTGTCGACTATGGACAGTCAAAGTTGAAGCAACCCCCAGTAGAGGGGTGCACATGTTTATGAAAAGTGATGTCGAGGTTCCCAGACACGCTTAAGTACCACAGTAGTTCGGCTATGGGCAGTCGAAGTTCAAGCTCCCCCCAGCAGTGGGGTGCTCATGTGTATGAAAGTGTACCACAGTTGTTAGGCCACGGTCATCCATTATGCCAGGGTGATGGTAAGAGATGGGCACATAAGAGTGGCATCTCTGGTGTCTTTCATGTCTGGGAGTTGAGTTAAACAGTAGCATGCGTTGTGAATTAATGCAGTGTAATGCACGGTATGTAGTTCAATCTGATGTGGTTATCACAGCGCTAAATAGCCTCCAATCTGAGGGGGATGATGGATTGCTTAAGTGAAATATGAATCAGTATTCAGTAAGGACCTAGGAGAGGTTCTGGGTTCATTCACTTAAATGAGTGTGCAAAATAGCCGATCTACAAGCGGCACAAATGGCCTAATTGAAATAGATTGTCCAGCCTAGTTACAAGGCATGTAGATAGAAGTCTCAAATAGCCAAAATATGAGTATTAAGAAGGCAGCAGAGGCTGCTATATGTGGTGGTTATCTAAGGCAGTAAAAGTAGTCTAATGTTTTATTAGTGTAAAGTTTCAATGTGTCTATTTAGCCTGCCCTGTGAGCTGTAAAAGTCAATACACCAAAACTTAGGCATACCCAAGGCCTTAAAGATAAGTTCGGAGAAAACTGTAAGCGTTTTGGTTGGTAGAGTTCGTTAGAGACGAGCATTTATCTTCCCTGTTCAATATCGGGTTTTAGACGGGAGAGCGCTGAGGCTGGCGTATCCATGGTAACTAGTTGATACCGTTCAACAGCACACAGGCTTGTATCAGACGAGAGTGCCTATCTCTGTTCTCACTGGGCCAAGAGGGGCCAATGAAGCGTAGGCGCCGACAAATTGTTTAATTGTTGATAAACTTCCCCCCCCCACAGCAATCAGTTGGAGAGAGTCACTCCCTCACGAGGCCAGGGTTAATGTGTAGCTCTCAGTATGAGAGCGAATGGTCACTGCAAAAGCAGAAGTGGATTAGGCACGTGACTAATAAATAGTGTAATAATAATAAAAAATTGCCTTCATATAAGGATTAGAAGTGCTATAAAGTTGTTTTTGGGGGGGTTTCGATTGTTGTAGAGTCAGGGGGAAACTCAGTATTAATCTAGGAGTGGAGTAGTAGAACTCATTTGGGCCGAAAATAGCGTAGGCGCAGACAAGATTGTTTATAACTTCCCTACCCCCACACAGCTAGAGAGTCACTCCCTGACTTTCACGGAGCGTGTTATCTCTTATCTCATATAGCCAAGGTCAAAGACATGCTTAGACACTCAAATGAAGCTCTCTGTATGAGCTAATATTGCTCACTGAAAACGCAGCAGGAAACCCAGTATATTAATTAATGACGAGAAAATGCTGTAACTGGCCAATAATCTATGTGGCATTGGGCCAAAGTTCAGGAGTGAACAAACAATACAGGAGTATTTACTAGGAACACTAAATAGTTGGTGTAGAGTCAAGCGGAAACTCATTATTAATCTAGAAGCGGATTAGTCACGTGCATAGTGACAGGTTGCAGATCTACAAACGTCGAGTACTGGCCGATAGGGCCATTTTCAGCAATAATACTTGATTATTTATCAGGAGCACCAAATAGGCCTGAGATGATTAGTCACGGTTATGGTGACAAGTTGCCATGTAGTAAAGAGTAAAGAAAAGAGCAGGTCTACAAGCTCATTATGCCCGGCAGGGCACTGTCTGTGATCAAGAAATAAAGTGACCAGGGCAATTTTGGACAGGATATGTACAAATACTTCAAGTCTAGTTAAGTAGAGGACCTTAATGTAGGCAGCAAAAGAGCAGATCTCCAAGCTCGTAATGGCCGGTATGGCCTCATTCAGCTGTAAAATATAGGCACATTGGCTAGGTCAGGTACATTACTATGTAACGAGCGAGGCTATTCATCAGGAGTAAAATAGATCTGCAGAGAAAAAAAATTAAGGAAACGGGCCGCATTCACGGTAGTCAGATTGTTTGAAGCGAAATGGTGTAGTTCTTGTGACTTGACAAGTTTGGAAAAGACTGCGTGGTGTATACACGCGATCATTGGTATTAAAAGTCACTATGGATAGAACATTTAGGCACCCAACTAAGCGATCAGTATATATATATATAGCAGATCTACAAGCTCGTATGGCCGGAAGGGCCGCATGCACTAAGAAAAATAAATAAATAAAATGAATAGCGCAAATTGGCCAGGTTAAGTAGTAGGTATTAACAAATGTAAGCATTACCTAAGTGAAAATTAGTCATTATTCAGTGTATAATGCGGTATTTTGGTGGAGTTCCAGTCAAATACATTTCATTACACAGCCCTTTAAATTGCACCAAATGTAATCCCAAATTGTGTGTGGTGAATATTGAATCAGACAGGCCTGAAGCATAGGGTATTTTATTCAAATTAAACTATAATGGATATGACTCAGGGAGCTTAGGGAGGGGGGTTGGGCGCCCCTGAACCTAGGCTCCAACAGGGGACGGTGGAACCGCGAGGCTCCGAGGGCACGTTAAAGACGAGTTATAGTGCTGGGGAGAGCTACTGAAGGCCTCCGTGTCTGATGAAGGGTGAATTAACACCCTACCGTGGTATCCTCTAGTCAGCGCACTCGTCGGCGGTAACGGGCAGGCGATGCGTGGTACGTGGGCGACAGCCCACACCTAGCAGAGGTGCGTACGAGACGACCTCTGTGAATAGGCAAGGCCAGTGAAAACGGTCAAAGTTCGGATAGCCCATAGCTAAGTGGGGTCCTGGATCAGACCGTCGGATTCCTCCTGGGTGGCCAATCACCACTACGGGGTCAGGAGTTCGCTATCGACTGGGTCTCTGGCCGGTTGGGTCACAATGACATTAAGTCCAAGCCAGTTGCTTGAAAGATAGAACTGGTGGCTGTCGGTGCTCGGCTCAATGTTCAGTCAGGCCACTGTTAGCCCAACACGAATGAGTTAGTAGGCGAGCAGTGCTCTTTGTGATCGGCTGCCTTTGAAAAGAAGGAGCCGGGAAGCAAGGAGGCTTGATTTCTCTGTCCAGGGTTGCCTGGGGGGTGACCTCAGGCGGAAAGGGGTCCAGCCCGGGACTGCACCCTACACAGGGAAGTCCAAAGGACCTAAGCGCAGTTCATATTCCAAGGCGTAGCCGGCCTGGTAGGTCAAGTCATATTCTAAGGTGTAGTCAGATTTTAAGTCAGGTGTATATTCTAGGCTATAGTCAACCTAAGCGCAGGTCATATGGCTGCTATAAAGTAAGCACTTCATGTGATTTCTCACACGACCACACACTCACCCACACACACACTAAGAGGAAGTGTTTAGTCAACATTTTATGTTAGTAAAACTGCCACATTAAAAAAAAAAAAATGAAGGATATTCATCCTTCCCACTCTGTAATCGTCTAAAAGATGAATGGTCAACAGCCCAGCCACCCAGCTGGGGTAAACTCCAGCCAGAGCACCCAAGACCATAAACCTGGACTTTTCTTTTTGTGCTAAGAGGAGACAGAAAGACATTTTGTGGAGGTTTACCACTAAGCGTGTTTGCCAATGAACTTTGAACCATTTTGCTGAGAGGAGCAGCAGAAAGTCATTCTGTGGAGTTTTTGACCACTGAAACGTTTGTCTGGCACTGAACTGTGGGGCATTTTTGTTTTGTGTCGGATGGGACACATTGATTTCATGCGATGGGTTGTGTGTTGCCAGATGGTGACACACTAGATTGAATTGAACAATGAACACTTGTTTTTGTTTGTTTCAAGAAGCGGGGCTTTCCATCACGTGACTACGGGCAGTCATATCTACATCTACATCAGCGGACGAGGTTGAGTGGGAAGGTTTAAATATTTATGTTACCAGTTTTATGGTGGAATTCGGAAATGTGTGGCAAGTTATTTTCACATTTAGAGTTAGAGCAGCTCAGAGGCACGTGCACACGCACACACGCGCACACACACACAGAAAGATAGACAACAGGGAAATGTTTTGTCTAGTAAGAGTGGCCTGGGTAAAAGGGGAGGTGTGCGTGTACGTACGCGCGTACACATACGTGTGTGCATCAGGGTAGATCTGACATTTTCGTAGGAAAGCGAAGATCATTAGTCAAGGTAATTAGCCCATGTTTCTGCAGAATTTTGGCGCAATTTATAAACTCAAGCTGTAATTCATTTGAAAGGGAACTCCATCTAGATAAGAAGTAGGGAGAAATAAAAAGTCAATAGAGCCTAGGCCCAGTCAATGGTGAAGACAAGTAACTGTGTGTTATCGGATTAGGCCAACTTTAGTCTTATAAAGTCTGGATAGGGCAAATAAGTAACCGTCGAATTAGGACAATGGAACAGTTTAAATAATGACCACAACCTTTTTAAAAGTAATACAGGACTACAGCACACATACCCTATACAACATGTCCCACTCAGTAGTATGACACCTGGTAAGGAGCAGAGAGCGATGCTCATGAATAAATCGTCCAAAGAGAGACGAGTTTGTTGTGGTGTTTTTGGGACAATGTTATTGTAAACTTAGAGAAGATAGGGGGTGCTTCAGTGCACCATTAGGATAGGTGTGCAAGTTTTGAGTAGTGAGATAATAAGTGCACTATTAGGCCTGAAATAATTTGTATTTAATTACTAAGTGGGTTAGTTACTAATTGGGTTAGGAAAAACCCCAGTTGAGTGAGAGAAGTGTTCAGTTAAGAGAAGGCTTTAGATTTGGCTGGACTGTCGCTTCTTTCCATTCCACAGCATGGACGCATGTTTTTTGTGGAGAGGGGAGAAGTATCATATTCAGTTCAAATAAATAAATAGCGGATATGGATACAGTGTGTAGACATAAATGAAGTAGACATAAATGAAGTGTTATTCAGGGGGAAAAAAAGCAAAATTAAGATACAAAGGACCTAAGCGTAAAAGAGTGGTTAAGAGAGGAAGCAATAGAGTAGGGTGTGAAGGGTTCATGAGAAATGTTAGGGAGGGCCAGCAGTACAGAAGGATAATCTGTGATAAAACCACGTTGTGTTTCACAAGCGTGGTTAAGAGTGGGTGAGTTAACCCTAACATATAGTTAACCCTAATATATTTATATTCCTTCACAGAAACGCACAGAAGCAGTCAGGAATGCAGTCATGCTGGACCGCCGGACCTGGGACATGCATGAATAATAACTATCATTCATGTTTTTATGTCCCCTACCGCCATTTGTATGAAATGTGTCGGTTTAATTGTGTTTCAAGAGGGCAAATACAAATTGTATTTGAAGATGGATGTATGACGCTAATGCTCTGAATGGATTAACAGTAACCCATAACCCTTGAGTGACTGTGCTTCTGGTTGGAAAGGCTGCGGTTTCACGCAGCGTATATAGTTGTGGTGGAAATGCAAGGCCCTGTGTCTTAGTAGAACACAGTGGGCCGGTAGCATTATTGTTTACACAGAGCAGGTGGGCAGCACGAGGCAGAGGTCCAGAAAGCAGGGGTCAGGGGTCACACGGGCGGTAAGTATTAGACGCGCCACGCAACGTGCTAAAAAATACACATTTTGAATTTTAATTGTATTATATTAGTAGTCCTCTTGGATGGGTGATGGATCAATGGGAGGCATAGTGATTAAGAAAACCCAATGAAGACAGGACATAGGCCCCCACGCACACACACAGTATGCGTGTGTATTCTTTGTTTTGGGGGGGGGGAGACCCTGTGCTGTTCCAAGTTTTTCCACAGGACACAGCAGCCTGCAAAATGCAGAAAGGTTCTCCAGACCCAGCCCTGGTATGCACCAGGTCCAGCGGGCTTAAGCGGTCAGCCGGGGACATTGGGAGATGGCCTCGGGCATTGAACAGCACCCATTGCCTGCAAGGGTCCACCCGACCATGACATCAGGGCCAGACCACGGCCTACATCGGATGACACATCAGGGCCAGCCCACGGCCTACAGCGGACGCTACATCAGGGTCGAACCACCACGGCCTACATCAGACCATCACGTCGGTGATGCAGACCCCCTGTATGTCTGCAGCAGGGCCAGACCAGCCACGGCCTACACCGGACGCAGACCGCGTCCTGCAAGGGTCTGTATCTGACAGGTCACATGTCGGACCGCAGGCCAGGAGGGTCGGCGTCGGCCCAGCGGGGGGTCTAGGAGACCAGATGCAGGTGTGCCATTTGAACGACGTCCCATGTTCAGATTACCCGGATCCTGAACTCATGAGGGGAATAGGATCCTAGTCACATTGTGACGGAGGGCTGTTTTTGCTCAGACTTTTATGAGACAAGTCCTGGGTCAGGATGTGCGCGAGATTGTTCGCGCGCAACTTTTATGGATATATCATCAACGCGGCCTCATGGGCACATGCGCGCTATCTGATATGGATTCGGTACGGGACAATTGCGCGCGGTTGCCAGTATGAAGAACTGTTGGCTCTGGACGATGAACAGTATCGGTTCCAGTGACATGGACTAAGGTCGTGTGTTGGAATGGGCTGGTTGGTACGCTCTTGAACATGGTACGCTCGTGAACGTTTTCTAGTAATATAAGGTCCTGGACGTTTGGACTATTTTGTTTTAATGTTTCGGTGCTTGGACGGTTTGCAACATTTTCTTTTTATTGGATTAATGACTGGTGGTTGCTTGTCTCAATGTAAAACATGTGTTTCTTTGCTGTTATTATACACTGTCCCTATACATGACGCTCACACAGGGCCTCCGGAGATAAGGCAGGCAAGATCAAGGGTAGAGTGGTGTTGAGTGGTATAAAAGAGTGGCGTTGAGCGGTATAAAAGAGTGGTGTCAGTTATAAATGTCAGAAATGTCAGTTATCAATGCAATTGTTTCTCTTAGGTAAAGGTAGGCTTGGGTAGTCCTGCCTGATTTAATCCAGTTAGACATGCTGTACTTTCATTCCAGACAGAGCAATAACATGGCCAGATAAGACATGACTGAGGACGGAGTCATAATATACTGCTCAGAGAGCGTTCTGCAAATCAGGAATAGATTAGCAGGGAATGATCCGGGAAGTGTTGAAATTAGACACGAGGTAATGTTAAGTGTAAATGATCAGTGATCTGAAGTGATATTACATTAATGTGATATTATAATGTACCCTTTCCTATCCCCACATTCCATCTTCCTTGTTCCAGTCCCAGAACTTTCCTTAGTATTTTCAAATTGTGTATATGTTGTACAGATATTATATATTGTATATATATATTGTTCTTCCCCTCTGCTCTTCCTGTGTTTCTGCTATCTCTCTCCATTTCGTGTACAATCAGGTGGCGTGCGCGTGCTTGCTCAGAGATTGATCAATGATTATTGATTATGTAAGGAGATCATATTAAAATGATACGAGAGAGGCTTGACACAATTTCCCTGGCGGAGTGCCCAGGTTTTTCGGTGTCAATACGTGATTGTACACTTTTCCGCACTTTAACCACAGCACTTGATTGATTGATGATTGATGTCCTTTTCAAGGCCAAAGAGTGGACTGTTGTAATATATCCAACAGGCTGTGTACTGATAACAGGTACTTGTACGTGAATATGCAATGTACTTATATATGTGTATGGATATATGTGTATAGTGCACTGTCTGAACTGTAACGTTCCCTAGGTCTGTTAGGGGCACGCTGAAGGCCGCGTGCTGCAGGCAGTGATTTGTGATGTCTAGTCAGTGACGTCAGTAGGACACGAAGTAATCCAAGCTATATATGATCCCGTAAGTGTAATAAACCTTGTGATTGTATTGATGTGACCAAGTCTCCGTGTCATGTTAATCTCTCTCCCGGAGCAGGCCTGCCCGTAAATGTCCGTTTGTCCGAACCATGGAAATGTCAACCGGGTCGTCACACACCAGAACCAGACGAGGGTCCAAGTACTTAGATTAGAATCAGAAACAATAGGAACTATAATTAACAATTAAAAACTAACTGAAATAAAAGTAAAATCATTGTAGTTTTAGCTTTTTCATCATATGTGATGTCTTTCATCGTCCCCTTTTCAGTTTCTATAAAACATGTTTTTATAATTATAACTCTGGATTACATAAGCTATTCAATGTACAGTATATACCCTAGTTCTTCTTTTTACTTCATCGATGGTATAATTCGCCAGAAATAGCATATCTACTAAGCTCACAATGTGTCATAATGTGCCCCGTAGTGAGCTTGAAGATCAGATATTTACGGCAACTCAGTTGTATGAGAAAGTATAAATAAATAAAGCATATTTGTGTTAATCAAGTGTGTCTTTGGTTCCCAGTCCTCTTGAGCTAAATAACCTAGAATTCAGAAGGGTGACGGTTCGAGGACAGTACGACCACTCACAAGAGCTGTATATACTGCCCCGGTCACCGGTTGACCCAGAGAAGGAGGCCAGGGAGGCTGGCAGACTGTCCTCCAGTGGAGAGACTGGAGCAAATGTCATCACTCCATTCTACTGTACCGACCTACGGTAAGTATCAACTATTCTGACCAGTATCTAGTTTGTAATTCTTCTACAAAAAATGTCAGTCTGTAATGAAGAAAGGTGAGAATCATTACAGTAAGTATTAAGAATGAGTTAAGAAGCTTCAAATTCCACCACTCATATATTCTCTCAAACAGCATAAAAATCTTGGTGAACAGAGGATATGTTACCAGGAAGAAGATAAGACCCGAGACAAGGGAAGGGGGACAGGTAAATGGTTAATTTGTGTAAATAACTGAACATGCAGAGTATTTGTATTCCATATGCATTCCAAGGGTGCAATGTCCAGGGCCTGATGCATCAATTAGTTATTTTGTTATACAAAAAAATGAAAGAGATTTGTAGATAAACTGGATCTGCTCCCCAGTCCCCACTTGTCGTGACACTAGCTGGTTTTAAACTTTTGTTGTTAGGATATCGTAATCTGTTTCCCAGGAGTCTAGTGTCATTGAAAGTGGTTTTGGTAGATGCTTTTCATTGTTATTCCAGGTGGAAGGAGAAGTAGACGTGGTAGGGATAGTAAGGCTGACAGAAATCCGCAAACCTTTTGTGCCACACAATGATGCGGAGAGAAATCGCTGGCACTACCGCGATCTTGAGGCCATGGCCAGTGTCACCGGGGCTGAGCCCATCTTCATTGATGCAGACTTTGGTAGGACCCATTAAAACCGGTAAAAGCAGTCGTTTTAGATTTTTAGAAAGCATTTGTAGAATTGGCCTCAGGTCTACATGTTTTTCCTCATTTGAATATTTCAGTAATTATTAAATTAATAAAATAGCATAACTCTCCTAAATCTAAATTTGAAGAACACAATTTTCACAAATCAAAACTCAAAGGACAGCCGATAGTAGCAGCATATTATGCTTTTTTGCAGGCAGCACCATTCCTGGTGGACCAGTAGGTGGACAGACCAGGGTCACTGGACACATGCAGTACGTAATAACATGGTAGGTTTCACAACTTAACATTGTATTGCCATTGAGTTTTTGGCCCTGCCTATGACATGCCCAAAATAGGGACAACAGCTTGAAAGTACCAATGGCCACTAAAATCTTGTTGATTTCAATTTGATTATTAATATTATTTGATATTGATTATTGCCTCTCTTTCCCCAGGTATGGTCTGTATGCTGCAACTTCTTATATGTGGTATGCAAAGTTCATCAAAAAGATGATATGAACTGAACAGCCGTCTGGATGAAACTCACATATTTACAAGACAATGTTTTTAAATAAAAGGGTGTAATATTTAACTACATTTTGAGCATCAATGATCAAACTCAGAACAGTCCGTTGCTGTAACCGTACTTTCACCAAATTGCTTTAGAAATAGGCCATGTATTACATTCAACCATTCACAACCCGATGGTGAAGGCAACAATGTAAAATGAATAGGTGGTTTGCTCAAGGACACATGCAGCATGTTTTCAATTATTGTTCAATTCCAATCAGATTTAGTTTAATTGCAACCCAATTTCTTCTTTCATGTTAAAATAAGTGTTGACATTCTTGCCCTGTGTGCATGTTAATTTCACCTGGACAATTATATTTTTATAATCTGAGATGGGTGGGTCTTTCAGTACCTTGATGCTCAGTCACATAGGTCGATTTGTTTTCCTGACCATCCCTGGTGTTCGCCTGTTCGGGTGGATTTCACCCATGTTTAATGGAGAAAAATCCAATACACCTACAATGGGATTTAAATTTTTCACTGACCACTCACACATCCCAGGAATGGCTGGACCAAAGGAAGTTCCGAGCTCCATTTTTTAAATACCCAAGTTTTTAAGATTGCTAGGATAGGGCGCCCCATATTTGTGAAGTCTGAAATATTAAAGAGTACCTCAAGTTGCCTTGCATTACTGTACTTGATTCGATGATATTTATGGAATATTGGGTAAAGGGAGTGATGGTTTGACAATGTTTAGTGTTCTAGGGTTAATCAACCCAAGTCAAACCCAGATTTCCATGGAGCTAAACATCTTACAATTTAGTAAAGCGGGAATTTGGGCTAAGAAGGGTTCAAGAAAATGTAGTCAACTTGATTCAAATGTGTTCTGGATTGCAGTCATACGAGAAATTAGTTTCCCTCATGTATAGAGCACCGAAGCTGACGTCAATGTCGGTAGAGGGTTTAAGTCCACACATTTATAATTTGCATTGTAATCCCCATAGGGGGATTTTGATTTTAGATCGCCTCACAAGAACAGTTTGAAAAATTAACATGTCATCCAGGCCGTTTCAATCACATGGATATGAAGAATCAACTGACGGAGAGAAAACGCTAAGGTTACTGCTGCTGAATTAGTTACATTTTCACTAGAAACAGACTGTATCAAATATGAGTCGTAAACGACAGAGGCACCTCTGACAATTTCACAGACACTTTGTGTATTTTTTTTAACCACAATGCTTACGAGATGATTTTAAGATGATCCCAAGTTATTCTCCATAGAGAAATTACTTCCGTGAACCAGGGGATGAGCGAGTGACGTCAGGACTCCAGTGCTCTATAGTTCAGGTCTAGGATACTGTCAATGATCAACAGGTGTTTTCGGCACAGTATCTTATCAAGTAGGACTACAATCATTTGGGTTCCAGTTATTTCAATCATCAGTTTAATCAACATACTGAGGATTCACATTCAGTACTATGAACCAAGGCCAAATACACAACTATGGCTTCCCAATCAAAGCACATTGTAAAGCACGATATAACATAAGACAATACAACTAATTATGGTTGATGGGCATTTATTTCAACAATTTACATTTTATCCAAGTTTGGTGGCCAGTTCCTTGGCCTTTGCCTTTTCCAGCTTTGTGACACGGGCTGTAGATTTGGGACCAAGGATATTGCCTCCCCAATGACGACGAATCTGGAACACAGATACAAAGGCAGGTTCAATGACTAGTCCTTTTACCACATCCATATAAAATGCACAGAATGGATTACATGACAGGTACATGCATCACGAACACAAAAGAAACACCAATTGCATGTATAACTGATATGCTTATGCCCTATTAAAGTGCGGTCTTTGCTCAGGGTTAAAAAGCTATTTGAGCCACATGGAGGATTCAGGTGAATATATTCAATCATCATTGCAAATGACCTCAGCACTGAATTAGACATTTAATCAAGTACGGCAAGTGCAAATCTTTGCGAACACATTTCAAACCAAGGGAACCAATGTCCATACATTTGTTTAATATGGGTATCAGATGAAATCTCACCTCGTCGTATCTGTCGTTGTAATTGGTCTTAATGGCTTCCACGAGCTTAGCAAGGGCGCCCTTGTCCTCACTGTGAAGAAACAAAAGCAATAAGTCACCTGGAATGCATTTCTCAAGTTAAGACCACAAGTTAGTGCTTTTACATTTAATGAGATTTTAGCTTAATTGAGTATACAAGTCCCAGTGCTTTTGATTTTTGGCTTTTCCGAAACATTGAAACCAACAGACACAAATTCTGCTGCACACACTATACATAGGGCTAATCAAGCCACTGGAATCATTCAAAGCATGAATCAGCAACATGAAATGCTGTCATGTGGGCTTTTCCCCAGGTCTGTCTAACAATGCTGAAAGCATGGCATTTTATCCAGTGACATTTCATGCTTGTGCCCATCATTAGTGTGGTCTCTGCTCAGGGTTAAGATGTTGATCCACATGGAGGATTCAGACGAAGAAATTCAAACATCATTGCAAATGACCACCTCTGAACTAAAATATGGTTTAGTTAACAAATGTGTAACCATCGTGGGAGCAATATTTTAAATACTCAAAATTTCCAATGAAGGGCTGTCCACACAGACCTAAAAACAGAGTAATGTCATCGTGTATGAAAAGGTAGTTCCCCATTCTAATTAGTTTGCACATAACTAGTAGCAAGATTGTACTTACGGGTTAATCTGGGTGAAAGCCACTGAAGTGCAGGTCTTTCTGTGCACGAGCCTTCCCAACCTAGCCTTTCCCTTGATTATGCAGTATGGGACACCCATCTTGCGGCACAGGGCTGGCAGGAAGACAACCAGCTAGGAAAGTAAAATTAAATATATATTTAAGTAATGTATTATTTTAATAGTCGTGTTCAATATCTTACCCTATGTCAAACATCCTATTGCAAATCAATGGTACGCTTATAGCCATCACTAGTGCGGTCTTTGCTCAGGGTTAAAAAGCTATTTGAGCCACATGGAGGATTCAGGTGAATATATTCAATCATCATTGCAAATGACCACTCTGCACTGAATTATGGCTTAACTTTAGGTACACATGTGTATCCATTGTGAACAGGTTTTACCTCAATAGGATCCACATCATGAGCAATGATCACCAGCTGGGCCTTCTTGCTCTCCACCAGAGTTGTGACTGAGTTCACACCTATGGGACAGACATGTTTTTACTAACAGTCAGCAAAACAATCATCTAATAATTTGACCAGTGTCTGCATCACTAAGCATGTCAAGATTAACTCTTACAATGAGCTTTTAATATCCATCCAGCCTATCACTTGCCTAAATTCAGTGTAAATGAGACACCAAGTTTGAAACCTTCAAAAACTTTCTACACATCACACCTAGAGTTAAAAGTTAGGCTTTTCATTGTAGGTGTGAAAAGTGAAAAACGTTATAAAATACATGAATCCACAAATAGTTTGTGGAAATGTTTTGCTTGCCAACAAATTGCATGCATTTCCAAGCTCTTGTTGCATATTATAAAAACACAAATGGAAATATTAATTGCAAAAGAGTATAGTCTTTGCTCAGGGTTAAAAAGCTATTTGAGACACATGGAGGATTCATTCGAGTGGTCTTTGCTCAGGTAAGCTCATGCTTAATTTCATCTACATTCACTCATATGAGGATTCTGAAGAACACCTTCACATTCAAACATCATTGCAAATGACCACTCTTCACTGTATTTTGTAAATACACAAAGCTACACTTTAAGATAAACACTTTTGCTCTGGGTTTGATCCTCACAGGTGATTCAGGTTGCTTTCACCATTGTAAAAGCCAGTGAGGGGTTAGCATCTATCTAAATTGTAATCTAACGTTTCCAGAACTATGTCCAAAAGGTGAATAATTTCAATCATTGCAAATGACCACCTCTGAACTAAAATATGGTTAATCCAAGTGATTCACAAAGTGCAAGACTGGAGAAAGCAGCATGAATCGTAGTAAACAGTGTAAACTTGCCAACAATTTCCACAAGGTTTCAGGTAAACAGAATGAGAAGGTGGTGTTTATTTAAGGCACCTTCCTTTCTCAGTTGCAGCATCTCACCTGCACGGAGGACAGGAGGCCTCTTGGTTGGCGTGTCTCCCTTTCCTGCTGCCTTCAGCTCAGCACGGGCCAGCAGCCTCTGCCTCTTCTCCTGCTTCGTCTCTGGTCTGTACTTGTGGGCCAACTTGAACAACTGTGTTGCTGCGGTGAAACGGCACAGTACAAATTTAAGAAATTTTGAATGCAGTCATCCCGATTACAGGCATGTCATAGATTAAGATGTTGACAAAATAGCTCATAAAGAAGCTCAACATGAAGTGTTGCGAGCTAGTTTCTAGTTAATGTAGGCATGTCAGTCTCATGTGCGTCAGCGATCTTGGTGGGTGTCATCATTGACATAAGATAGCAAATATTCTTTACATCATTTGCACAGCATTAGACCTAACAACCTCAAAAAAATGCCCTTTCCAGTCATGTTTGAAAGTGAACGAGCCTGAAATACTTCTAGACCATCGCAGTTTTTGTTTTCCAGCTAACCTGTCTGGCGGTCCAGAGCTTGGGTGAACTGGTTGATCGCAGGTGGGACCTTCAGGCGCTTGTACAGGATGGCACGCTGCCTCTGAAGGCGGATGTAGCGAGGCCACTTGACAAAGCGGGTCAAGTCACGCTTTGGTTGAATGTCCTGACCTGTTAAGGACAAAAATAAATAGGTTTAGTTCCTTTATCAATAATGTCTAGTTATGCAGTCTTTTCAGTCTCATGTGCATCAGCGATCTTGGTGGTTTGTCATCATACGTTTAAGATAGCAAATATTTATTTACATCATTTGCACTAGATTGCACCAAACAAGATGTCAAATAATACTTACCAATGCCAAAGTTCTTGGGTCGCTTCTCAAAGAGGGGGTTGACCACCTTCTTCACCTCATGCTTCTTGGCCACAGAAGGGGCTGGTGCCACCTTCTTCCCCTTCGCCTTCTTTCCCTTCGGCTAAAAAGATGAAAGTAGCAAGTACACGACAATGTATAAGAATTAAACAGCACTGACTGAGGTAAATACATACAAACTTAGACTTTAAGATAGCTATTGCTTAAAACGAGTGGTCTTTGCTCAGGTAAGCTCATGCTTAATTTCATCTACATTCACTCATATGAGGATTCTGAAGACCACGTTCACATTTGTGACATCATTGCAAATGACCACTCTTCACTGTATTTTGTAAATACACAAAGCTACACTTTAAGATAAACACTTTTGCTCTGGGTTTTAAAAAAATGGATCCTCACAGGTGATTCAGGTTGCTTTCACCATTGTAAAAGCCAGTGAGGGGTTAGCATCTATCTAAATTGTAATCTAACGTTTCCAGAACTATGTCCAGTTAATAAAACAATCACTTCCCGTTAAAGTGTTCCCTTTTGTTCAGGGGAGACACGTTGGGTCTATGCACCATCAAATCAAATGTTTCGATAGTGAGACAACTTCTGATTTGGTATTGGCAGGAGGATATCATAATCATAATACAATGAACTGAACCGGCTTACTTACTAGTTAGGATGTCTAGTCATTCAGCCAACCAACCAGATAACTTTTAATCTTAAATGTATGCACGTGAGGTTGAGTTCTAACAAATTCACTGTGTATGAGTGGGAGCATTGACGACAAGCCCCGGCCTCTCGTCGCGGAACCCGGCAAACGTCTATAATAACTTTTAACAGCCATTTAATTTAACATAAGAAAACTGCCGATGTGTACAGCCGTAAATGATCCAAGTGCAAATATTGGGTTAATTAAATATTATTACAAACATAAGACGTATAAGCAACTGGGTTGAATTCGTATTCACCGTATACTAGTGACCAGTCCACAACACATCGCAGTTTAACATGGATTTTTACAAAAACCGCGACACATAAACTAGTCATATCGACTTGTAATATAATGTTTACTTAAACTACATCGATGGTTGTGCTCAATTTGATATAAAAACGTCGATAACACACAGATGCAAACGGATAAAAATGCAATAATATCATCTCACCATGATGGTTCAGATAGAAAAGAACGTACGAGGGAATTCTGGGTAACTTTAGAGTATCGCGATGCTTGCGTGTGATGACGTAGTCAGATCTACAAGCTCACAACGCGTTGCATCCGCTATTCGCAGTGAGCTTGTAGATCTGCCCGTTTTAGTACCCAGTGTGTGGAAACCGGAACCTGGTGGAAACGGATCCAGGGTCAGTTTTCATAAAAGTCTTCTCCTGCATTCTCTGCAGTCTACTCTGCACCATGCGCCACACCACTACAACTGAATGAACTGATCCTAGGTTATCAACACCAAGTGCAAAGAAAACCAGGGATTTTTACGGCTCTAGCAGAGATTCTCTAATTTCAAGGACCCCCCAGTTTGACATGCATTAATTAATGGCCCTTAAAATGTACTGTAAATTCTACAAACTGTTAATAAAGATTTCAATCAATCAATCAAACCCATTAATGGCATTTCTATCTCTGGGACCCCCCACTTTATATTGTAAAATGGAACCAAATGGAACCAAATGGATTGGTACTGTACACTCTCAGAGTTACAGACCCATAAGAGTCCATTTGGTTCCATTCCAAACTATCATTTAGCTGGGGACCCCCTGGAACTCCCTCAAGAACGCCTGGGGTGGGGGGCCGGACCAGGGCCCGGACCCCGGACCCCACTTTGGGAACCACTGGTCGGGGTAGGATACGACTGTGACGTCAGTACTGTGTTGCGAAGGGAGGAAATGGATCCCTTGAGCGACAGTGTGCTGTGTTTTGAAGGGGCGGGGGGAGTCGCATCGCGTCAGCCGCTTGTCAGGATCTACAGTCGATCTACCGCAAACATCACGTTTATTATAAGAATGAACAATACATACCTGATATAGTCGAGACTATTTTGCATTTTCTATTTTAATTTGGTAGACGTGCACCCGTCGTTACGATGACGTCGTTTAAAGCTCGAATAGCCTTTTCATAGCGATAATTCGCTATGAAAACAAGGCCTTTTAATTTGAAGAGCTGTCACATTTTCTGAGGAAAGGTAGATGTTTCTATGATGGCGTGAAACATATTTTTGGTTTAATAGCTAATTAGCACAGATGACCAAAACAATCATACCTAGCCTACTATAAATCCTTGCGGGGTGTTATGTTGATGATGACAGTGATAGCTACTGGCTAGCGTTAGCTACAACAGCTTGCCTTAAAAACAACAAGTTATATATGTTTTAATCTCAATAGTCTTTAGATCTCCAATTGAGGAGACTGAATTAATATGGCTGACCAAGATATCTGCCCCCACCTGGATTCCATAGGGGAGGTGACCAAAGAGGAACTCTTGCAGAAATCCAAGGTGGGTTTTATTTCTTTGCCTCACCTTTTGCGTTGACGTTCTGGATTGCATTTGGAAAATGTGTCACATTATTGTAGCAGTATTCATAATAATCATGTGCTGTGCACTGTCTCTCTTCGTAGGGAACCTGCCAGTCATGTGGAGCAGGGGGGCCAAACCTATGGGCCTGTCTGGAGGTAGGGACTATATAGAGGGACACATTTCAAATGTCTGACACTTTAGTGAGGTTTGCTGCTATATTATCCATGATCCATCTTCATGTTTTGTTTATAAAAACATCAGGTGGTCCCCCAACCTTCTTAGAGTAAGTAACTATCCCTTGTGAAAATAATGTGTCTTTAAAGATACCTTTTGGAGTAGAGAGAAAGAAGGAAGGAACACGTACACTTCTCTGTTTGTTGCCCCTTTATCTAGTTTATCTATGTAGGCTATACATTGTATACACAATGAGCGTGGGTCTGAGGGAACATACAGGGCTAAATATTGACTTTTTAGCATTTTTTGACATGCCCTGTTTGGACAGCAAAGAGCACCGCTTGTTGGCAGAAAATAAATACACTATACTGTAAATGACAGCTTGGCATTTTTACTTACAGATATAAGATAACATGGAGAAGGTCTGCTTACTGAAACATTGTCTCTCAACACATATTTGCAGTAAAGAGGACAGTGCAGGAATCTTTTATTCTACGTAGCTCAAACATACAATACAAACACTTGTTAAGGAAGGCTATTTTTTGTATGATATATATATATATATAAATAATATAATATAACTTATCCAATGTGTTGTTTCTGTGATGCAGAATGACTGCTCATATGTTGGTTGTGGAGAATCATACTGTGACCACAGCACCTTGCATGCACAGGTAAAATGCTCTTACTAACATTAATTTATTGAAAGTTCTCATTTGTTTCTCAGAAAGCATTTACCTCCTCCATCCAAAAGTATTGATGTGTGTGTGTGTGTGTGTGTGTGTGTGTGTGTGTGTGTGTGTGTGTGTGTGTGTGTGTGTGTGCACAGTCTAAGAAGCACAACCTGACCGTGAACCTGACCACGTTCAGGATCTGGTGTTATGTGTGTGAGAGGGAGGTGTTTCTGGAGCAGAGACCAGCCCAGGTGTCTGTCGCTAGTACACCCCACCATTGTAAAGCCACGGAGCAGGTACGGCTTCGCTTGAAGAAGGTCAGATCTGCTCAGCATCATCATTCATTACACTTCTTTTATTAAAAAAAACCCCAATTGAAATGCTACAAATGCTGATGTTTTGGGCTAGCTCAATGTTTTTTTATTCCCAACCAAAATGTTTCCCTAGGATTCAATGCCGCCACCAACTGGTCACCCAATAAAAACAGTACCAATTGCTGTGGCAGAAGATGAAGGATCCGAGTCAGAAGAGGATGAGATCAAACCCCGGGGTGCGTTCATACCTTGTATAGTAGTATTGTATTTTTGTTCTTGGTTCCGGAATGGTATCTATTCAGGACCCAATTTGTACAAGCTCATTGCCAAATTTTGTGGAGAAATGCACAGAACACAAAGTATTTCTTGTCACTCTATGATCTCCTCACTCACATTAGAACAATCGGCACAATGGCGACTCAAAAGTGCTCCTTTAATAATTGCAGTATTATACATATATACAGTTTCACCATATCTACCATGTTGTAAGAAATATAATTACTCTGAAGTCTAAGAATAGGTACCAGGCTTATTTAATATATCATGACACTGGCATTCATAATTTACTATCTGTGAGGTCTAAAATCCATCTGCCTAGTTGTATCGCATCAACACCTGGCATCTTGTTTTGAGATTGAAAATAGTCATATTTTTCTGCTTTAAGGGCCTTTCAAACGTGAAGCGATTTAACGTGATTTCCAATGAGACCTGCATTTTTGTGCGGAGCAGTCCCGTTGCGACAATGCAAGCGTATTTACGTGAGCACAGTCCCGTGAATTTGTTGCGTGCTTGCTCATTTTGTGCACACAACCGTGACTCACCAGACCTGGATTCTGTTTAGCTTCTTTTTTTTACGCTTGCGTTGTCACGCCCCTCTTGAGAAGACCTGTAGCAGACCTCTCGTTGATCCAGGCAACAAGTGTGCGTTCCTAGCTTCCCGTTTGAAAGGCCCTTTATTCTGTTGTTTCTAGGCTTGACGGGAATGAAAAATATTGGAAACTCGTGTTATATGAATGCAGCCCTTCAAGCCCTGTCCAATTGGTAAGAGTATTTCCTCTGAGTGCTTCATTATATTTAGCCAAATTATGGGAAATGTTTGTTTCTTTCAGTTTTCTCTACTAGAATGTAAATTGAATTGTGTCCTACTGTCCTCTCTGTCCTTTAGCCCTCCTCTCACTCAGTTCTTCCTGGACTGTAGTGGACTAGTCCGAACAGATAAAAAACCAGCTCTGTGTAAGAGCTACCAGAAACTCATCTCTGAGCTCTGGCATAAAAAACGGTAAGCCGTGTATGGAAATGAAGAGAAGACACATCGTCATCAAACATCACAATCTTTTGTTTTACATTTTGTGTCTTTTCTAGTAAATCACCTGATCATGATGATTTTAGATTTGACCACATTAACCCTACCCTACCCTATTATCACAATAGCTGAACATTTGACAAAAATGGGCTAACATTTGACAAAAATAGCATATTTACAGAAGTTTGTAAATGTCATTGGCCAATGGTAATTCTTTATATTATTTGGTTGTTTTGTGTGGAAGTCTCCAAATTCAGAGAATCATTGCTATATATATAGTATTCAATAAACAGAGTTGTCAATTTCATCTAATCGGGATAGAGTACCCATTTATAAGCATCAACTTTATGTTTACTAAAGAGCTGTAGAGACAGGGAGACCCCTATTAGTGAACAAACACTCTACAGAAATGCTAAGAGAATATAGCGCTATTTAGAAAATCACTTACTGCTCCCGCTGGTTAAGAAATAATATGTGTAATGAATGTAAAGCTGTGGTATGACTGTAATTATACCACACACACACCTACGCCTGTTGTACCTTAAATGCCTGTAGCTGTGATACTGTTTATCATTACGTTGAGTGCATACAACACAGTTAGTCAAAACCTAGCGTTGCGGTGAGTTATCTCGATTATACAGTGGAGAACTTTAATGCGGGACATTGGGCAGTTTTCGATTTGCCTGTCTTCTAATGAAATAATTCACAATGGCCTATCATTCAAACCTTCTCTGTTTGCCCTCACCCCAGGCCCAGCTATGTGGTCCCTACCAACCTGTCTCATGGCATCAAACTGGTCAACCCCATGTTTCGTGGCTATGCCCAGCAGGTAGGGTCCCAACAACACCCGACATCACACCAGAGCTCAACAACCATCCACACTTTAATACCCAACGCCTGACGTACGAGTGCCTCTTACTTAATAGTAAGAAGACCCCATTGTTTTTGTTGATATTGTCATCCAAACCTTTTGTTTTAAGTCCGTTAGATTATTTGCCATGCCCTGAAAATAAAATGTAAAAAATCTTTTAGTCTTGGACTTTGTTAGAGTGGAAGCTTCTAGCTTTGTTTGGTATTGACTGTTGTGTAACATATTAAAGGACCACTTCACCAATTTTCAACTTATCTTCATATAATTGGTCCTCACTAATGTTCATGATAAAATAGTACAATTTATTTCTACTCAGTCTGTGTCTCATAGGAGGGCTGTGGACAGTTCAGAAACACGACCAATCAGTGACATCATCGTTAGACATATTATTTTTAAAACGAGATTTATTTATTTGTATTATCGTGAGAACGACGGCTTCCATTATCGTATTGCAACTTTTCAGGAATAGAAAGCCTGCAGTTTCTATTAGCTTGGATTCCCCATCGATGATGTCACTGGTGGACGGGTTTCTGAACTGCCCACAGCCCTTCCATGAGACACAGACCGAGTAAGAAAGAATAGTGTCATTTTATCATGAACATTAGTGAGGACCAATTATATGAAGGTAGGTTGAAAAGTGGTGAAGTGGTCGGTCCTTTAAAGGTTTTTAAATATTTTGTTTAAATCTTCCTGTAGTGGACATATTTACTGGTTCTTTGTCTGCTGCCAAGGAATTTCAGCTAGAAAGAAAAAAAAAAACCCTTCTAAATCACATTTCTCCTTCCATCTTCTAATTTTGAAATTGGCAAGTGTGCATGCTCATTCTATTACATATTCACCAAAAAGTATCTTTTCATCTGCTGCCTCGTTATTTCACCACCCGAGGTTGTTTTGCTTGTTCTGAGCAGCACAAGCAGACCTTCTCCCTCTGTCTGTGTGGTGGGGACAGGACACCCAGGAGTTCCTGCGTTGTCTGATGGACCAGCTCCACGAGGAATTGAAGGAGCCTCTGGCAGAGTTTGCTGTGGGTGGCGAGGGAAGCGACGGAGACGAGAGGTGGGATGGAGACCACTCCCCGTCCGAGGACGACTTCTTGTCATGTGATTCAGGTTCCAGCAGTGACCGGGGGGAGGGAGGAGGAGGAGGAGGAGGAGGAGGCGGCGGCGGCGGCGGCGGCGGCGGGGCAGGGGAAGCGGAGCTTCTATTGCAGGATGAATGTGACGCTGTCAGGGGAATACCTGCTGTGAGCCCCGGGGGGTTGATCTCAGAGAAGGAGAGGCTGAAGGAGAGGAAGGTGTCTGGCTCTCCGCTCCGCGGGGGCTCTCAGGAGATGGACGAGGACGCAGACGTGGACACGGCAGCTGAGAGACGCACCCCTGAGAGTCCTGCAGAGGAGCTGGCAACGTCTAACACTCAGGTCCAAGTGAACAACCAGACGCAGAATGCAGGACAAGGACAGAGCAACAACAACAACACCTTAGGTATTAGATCCGCAGGATTACACAATAATACAGGACACTGTTTTTTTTTGTTGCCAGTTTCAGGTCATTTGCTTCACTTTATTGTTTCTGTATTTTAGTACCAGACAATGAAGCATCAATGGCCCAGAGGCCCCAGACCCAGTCCCGACCCTGCAGTCCGGTTCCAACCATTCAGGAGCTTCACCCCAAGCTGTCCTCCAGTCCACCGCGGTCCAGCCCCCATCGCTCTGCAGGCCCCGTCTACTCCTTTAAGAAAGGTGTGTGGAGCCAGCTTGGATTTCATACACTCACTTTTCTCAAATATACACGCCTACAAAAATGTATAAATGTGTAGTGTCCATTGTGACTGTCCACTGTCCAGTAACCACATTTAAGTAATTATATTGTGAAAGTGGCAGTTCTACAAACTTAGGTCACGATGCAACTCTTTGTGAGTCTGTAGGTTGGTTATTTCCGTTACTCGTCGTACAAGGTTCAAGATGACACCACTCACCAGTAGTCCAGTATGCAAAGAAGCCGCTTTGTTTTGCATTCCCACTGGAACCATAAGTCGTTAACATTAACCTGGTATGTTTCTCCTTCATAATTCATCCCTTTGGTACATGTTCTCTTCAGCTCAGTTGCTGCCGACTTCCAGGAAGAAGAAACAGTCTCGCTACCGCAGTGTGATCTCTGACATCTTTGATGGCTCCATCCTCAGCCTGGTCCAATGTTTGACCTGTGACAGGGTGAGTTTTGCATCAGTGTCTCTGTCCTGTGACGGGATCACCTGTGCTTCTCTGTCGCATTATTATGGATTCCACCAACATTTTAGGATAATGGTAAATGGGGCATTTATATAGCGCCTTTATCCAAGGCGCTTTACAGAGATTGTGCATTACATTCAACCATTTACACACACACACATTAGGCATTAGGGGTTAGGCATTGTGCATGTGGGGTTAGGGTTAGGTTTGGGCATATAGTTTTAATGAAGTTAGATGTCAGGGTTTAACCCAATCAGGAACGGAAACCCATTTTGGTGTTTTAAGCATTGTGTTATACTTTAGCTATTGAAAAATTGCAGATCTACAAGCTCATAGCGTGGCACCGAGTGGCGCTACAAGCTTGTAGATTGCTATTTTTGAAAATTTCAATTTCAATTGTGCCAATTTTTCATATCTCAAATCTTTGCTTCTGGGGGGTCCCTGGAACAACATATTTTCAGATGGGGGTCGGCGGCCAATTACATATAATTTTTGGGGGTCCTTGACATGAAACAGTTTGAACTTTGAGAACCACTAAACATAGAAACATAGGTTTTTCAGAGAACTGTCATGATTTAGAAGACATTTAGTAGAATCTGGTCTCAGATCTTAATGGGTTTAAGCACGATCAAGGGAGAAATGCCAAGGAAAGAGCCTGGCCTGTAGGGTGAGCTTCAATGCTTCAGTGTCTGCTTGTTAACAGCAGGGGGAGCTGCTTAGTGCTTACATATTCTGTCTAGAAATATTATGCAGACTAATACTACAATACATGTATAGAATACTACATGGAACATTGCAATTACTTTGATAAATTGCAGTTGTCACTTTTTTCATTAATGGAAAATGTATCCTGCTTGCATGAAAATTGAAATATGAATAGAAGTGAAGTGAATATTTGATTTGAATTATGTGGAACAAAGTAAAGTCAGAAGAGGTGTTGGTGTCTATATACAATGTGATTAAGCCCTCTGGCAATCAGAAGGTCACTTGGTTTGCCGACCCGTCTGCCCAGTCTAATTTGTCACAGTGTCCCTCAGCAAGACACTTAACCCCTAAGTGTTCCAAGGGTGCTGTATTAATAGGGTTAACATGGCACTGGTCCGACCTCCCTTCAGTCTGACTCGCCCCAACTAACCCTATCACTATCCGCACGCGAAGCCATGTAGTCGGAGTAATGGAATGACGGAATTATGGGCAGTCTCCATTAATCGGGCACACTGCTCCTAATGGAGGGTATGCGCATGCATAAAGTGAGTGGCAAATCGAGTGACAAAGTGAGTTTAACGTCGTTTAATGCAATCAGATAGGCTGTCAAGGCCAGAAAGTAGTTTCATGCCACTGTCTGGGTACGATGATGATGTCACGCGCATACCCTCTTTAGGTAGGTAGGATTCGTAAAATACAGAAAACGAATTATGTATAGTATGTGCAAATGTACAGTGACTTAACGCCCCAACAACAACAACAACTAAAGGGGACACATGTCATGTGACAGGCAGGTTCTGGATGTTAACCCATAACCCGTCATGTGATGTGACAGACACGGGTGCTGTCTGTTACAGCACTGGTTCCCAAACACTGGGACTTAATTATTTTGTTTCCAACAATGTCTCTTTTGGATCACGGGCTAAATAAACAGTTTGGGAACCACTGTGTCACAGTCTATAGACTAACACTCGTGTTGTCCGGTATAGGTGTCCACCACGGTGGAGACATTCCAGGACCTGTCCCTACCTATTCCCGGTAAAGAGGATCTGGCCAAACTGCACGCCTCCATCCATCAGAACCTTCCAGCCAAGACGGGTGTCTCTCCCGATATGTACGGCGACCAGGGCTGGATCACCTTCATCATGGACTCTATACGCAAGTTAGTGCTTCTCCTACCTACTACTGTACATCATGGACTCTATACGCAGGTTATTGGGAACAAGAAAAATAACTCTCAAACAACTTGAGGTACCGTGCTGCACAGTCAGTTGCACACCCCTGCAGGTGCTTTGATTGTATTAGTCTGATTAGGAGAAGCTGGTTGATCTGTTGAGAACCCAACATGCTTGTAATACATGATACATTACCTACAGTATGTGAATATAGAACTGCAAATATTCCATGTATATATCAGCTGGTATGTATTCTTCTCACATTCTGAAACGGGTGTACTGTACATTCTGTAAAGTTGAATTGTTTTGAGTGTGTGCTCGCAAACACATCATTTTGCTATGACCGTTATCTATTTTATTTTCATCGTTTTTATTATTATTGTAATATATATTTTCTGTTTGGTATTTGTATTTGTGTTTTTTTATTGTATGTTTGAAATAATTAATTAACTCTTATTATTATACATAGGTTGAAATATATTAACAATATAGGATTTAAGAGACTTGAAAAGTTACGTTGACTTGACAGCAACAGGATATTATGAAGTCCTTATCATTGTGGAATGCTCATGGGTGTAATGATTTCATCGATTTAAGTAAGTTAAAGCTTTATTTCATGGGTATGAATTACTGATTACATCGATTTAAAAGATTGGATCTGTTTATCTGTGTGCAGGTTTGTAGTTTCCTGCATCCCCAGCTGGTTTTGGGGACCCATAGTGAATCTAGAGGACTGCCTTGCAGCCTTCTTTGCTGCAGATGAACTGAAAGGTAAGCGAGTGAAGATTTCCACCATAGCTTTTCCCAATACGCGTATTTCAAGGAATGTTTCATAATTGTATGTATTCATTATTTTTTACAGGGGACAACATGTACAGCTGTGAAAGATGTAAAAAGTGAGTACATTGAAATATGTAGTTCCACTACTAAGCATTATAATGATGCTTAGTGGACCTATATATTGTTAACTTTGTTCAGCTTTAAATATTTACATATATTTCGCTTTACAAAATATTAATGAATATCAGTCACATTTATTTAGACCTGTAACATTTTAAGAACTGAAATGTTTTCTCTGTTAAAAGTTTGACAGACTCCATCATCTTGACGTCTTTAATGACAAAATCATTTTGGTGTCTATTAACAAAACTAATATCTACAAATATCTTCATCTGTACAGGTTGAGAAATGGTGTAAAATATTGCAAAGTACTCCGACTGCCTGAGGTGAATAATCTTAATTTAAATGTTCCTGTAGAAGATGGCAGTTTTACCACAATTAAATTAACATGTGCCTGATCTTTTGTGCCTGAAATGATCTAGATTCTGTGCATTCACCTGAAGCGCTTTCGCCATGAGGTCATGTATTCCTTCAAAATCAGCAGCCACGTCTCATTCCCATTGGAGTGCCTTGACCTGCGACCTTTCTTAGCTAAAGAAAGTCCCTCCCAAATCACCACGTATGATCTGCTGTCAGTCATCTGTCACCATGGCACTGCAGGAAGTATGACTCAACTCCTAGATAAACGCACCTCAAATCATATCTCCTTACTGAAGACTCAGGCCTCATTCACACGTATCAAACACCGATCAATCAAATGTTTGGTCATTTTTTTTGTTTTTTTAGGCCACCACAATGCTTTTCCAATGGGAGTCACGTGGTTTGACCAAACATTTTTGTTTGATCGGGGGGGAGGGGCAGAACACCACCAGCAATCAGCAATCAAACACAAATGTTTGGTCAAACCATGTGACTCCCATTGGAAAAGCATTGTGGTGGCCCAAAAAAACGACCAAACATTTGCTTGATTGGTGTTTGGTATGTGTGAATGAAGCCTTATAGGCATACATTTGTTAACATTACTAATTCCCTCATTAATCAAGAATTTGTAAGCCTCAAGTCCCTCTCCAGACCATCCTTGGTCTGGAGAGGGAAGTCCGTAAGCGGTTGAAGATGGATTAATTGGATACAAGCAAGCTTGTAGATCAGCTATTTTTAGCACTGTTGACACCGTTGTAAGACATTGCATAAATTAGACTCCTTCTTCTGCTTGTTATATTTCACTCCTCATGGCTTTGTTTCTGTTGTTCCAGGTGGGCATTACATAGCGTACTGTCAGAATGTGATCAATGGTCAGTGGTATGAATTTGATGACCAATACGTAACAGAAGTCCACGAAACAGTCGTGCAGAATGCAGAGGCCTATGTATTGTTCTATAGGTGAGCCATGCACAGTCCTACAATAATGATCACTCAAATAAGTTTGTATCAGTAAAAAGTACTGCTGAATGTGTTGTATACATATTTCCTCACGGTGTGCAGGAAGAGCAGCGAAGAATCGATTCGGGAGAGACAGAAGGTGGTCTCTCTAGCCAACATGAAAGAACCCACCCTTCTTCAGTTTTACATTTCCAGAGAATGGCTTAATAAGTTCAACACCTTCACAGAACCAGGACCCATCGGCAACCAGACGTTTCTCTGTCGCCATGGAGGTTAGTGCTCTCTGTCATAAGCTCATAAGTCAAGCAAAGTCATATTTCCTTATGCTGCATTATACAACGGGTCGTTTCGAGGAAGCAATCTGATTGGTTGAAACAACCTTCTAGCTGTGGTTCAAACGAGCACCACTCCACACCTAATCAAAATAATTCGCCTGCTTTGGTTTTCCAGAGCGCAGCAAACTCAGTGGCTAGGCTAGCTAGTTTCTTGGGACATTTGTGGTCGTAGTGACTACATCTGTCATTAAAAAATATGTTTTTTCAGCGATTTTCTTGCGTGCATTAATGACGTTAAACCAACCCCTCTCGTGTAATATTGCTTAATTTGCCACTAGTGGCGACAAAGTGATTTATTTTCAGTGGAAGCCAGTGGCGTTGATATCCAACACTAAGGGATGGGTGTGACCTGCTACAAAATATTTGAGATGGCCTCAACTGTTTTTTTTTTAGCACTCCAACGACGTAGTGTAATGTAAATTAAATTAAAAACTATTAAGTTCTTATTATTGTTAATCTTATTTTACCCCCCATTGAAGTTGTTTATTAATCATAGCCATATGATCCCTTTCTTTGTATCTTAGTATCTTGTCTACCTATTGGTTTTATACCTGTGTATATACTGTATGTTGTGTGTATTGTTTTGTACTCAACCTATTGGTTTTATACCTGTGTTTATATGTTGTTTGTATGTCTGGCCTCGTGGGGAAAGATGGTGGGTGGGTGGGGAGGACTGGGAAAGGAGTTGTGGGAGAAAATGTAAAAAAACAAAGTCGTATTCTCTGTCTGTGAAAATTGCATATGATGTCATACTCTTTGAATAAAATGTACTTAAAAAAAAAAAAAAAAAAAAATTAAGTTCCTTGTGCTATATTCTTCTCATTTACGTGATGTAGTTTGAGCAACACTTCAACAGCGACTCTGTAGAAATGTAGCTCATCAGAGTTTTTGTAGCCTCTACTGTGGTGTGAACGCAGAATCACACATTACAAAACAGGCCCATGGTGAGGATGGTAGTTACTGTACATAGACAGTTTCAGCTTGTTCCTCAGTCTGTTGTGCACATGACAGTTAACCTCTTTTATTTTTGCACAGGGATCCCACCTAATAAATATCAATACATAGACGACCTGGTGGTCATACTGCCACAGAACGTGTGGGAATATCTTTACAACAGGTGAGCAGCTGGCACACTACTACCTGTATGTTAACAACTTATTTAATATTTTGTTCAAATGGGGGTCCGTGGCCTAATGCATATCAAACGGTTGAGAACCAATGGTCTATCTTATGTCTTGTATCTTTGTGCAGCTTTGGAGGTGGTCCAGCTGTGAACCATCTGTACATGTGTGCCATCTGCCAGGTGGAGATTGAAGCTCTGGTAAAACGCAGAAAAGTGGAAATCGACACTTTCATCAAGGTAGGGTACTGTTTTAAGCAATTATGTATGAATGTGTGAACTTAAACCTTTGAATTTGATTGTATACTCTTGTCTAATTGTTTTAGCTAAATAAAGAGTTCCAGGCTGAGGAAGCGCCGACTGTCATCCTGTGCATCAGCATGCAGTGGTTCAGAGAGTGGGAGAGCTTTGTTAAGGGCAAAGACCATGGTATGACTGTACAGCTACATAACCACATTTACCACTTGAACCCGGACCAGAACCCTATTCTGGTGGAACATTAGCCAAAAAAATAGCAGACCTGCAGACGTGCTGTGAGCTTGTAGAACATTTTTGGTGTCGACGGAATAAAGCAGCCCAAGAAGTACAGAGCCAACTTGAGTCCAGTTTACTAAGTCTAGACTCAAGTGTTTAAAAGGGTGTGTTTTAAACCCGTTGCAGAGAGAAACTGCAGCGTTTAGAATTGCCCCTGGCCCATTGCAGGTCGGAAGTAGAACAAGTAGCAACTCGTTGCATCGCGAATCATTTGTGTGGACTGGCTTTTAAATGGCTTTGGTTTTAAATGGCTATATTTCCAACAGTAATCCTCGCTAGGGTGTTTGTTCAGTAAAGTCTCCCAGTCCCTCCAGCTCTTAAACAGAAAATACATTTTCAGGTTGGGATACCAATTGTATCCAATCAGGAGAGGGATGTCTTTTAGGATACAAGATATGAAAACTGAAATAAATAAAAGTGAAAATGATTAGTGTTGAAACAAAAAACAAACTACAAGCTCACAACAGGTTGCATCGCAACACCAGTGTAAAACAAAGTATTAATCGGGTTTATATGTTTAACCCATTCTGACCGGGCACCCATTTTGGTGTCAGCATCATGTTATGCTTTAGCTATTTAAAAATAGCAGATCTACAAGCTCATATCGCGCCACCGAGTGGCGCGATATGAGCTTGTAGGTCTGCTATTTTTGAAAAAAATCGAAGAGCGACTGACATTTTTAGAATCTGATCTCGGGTCAGAATGGGTTCATCAGACCAGTGTGTGTCCGGCGGAAACCTCGTATGAATCTGATCTCAGGTCAGAATGGGTTAAAGTACTGTTTGTCCTCTTCTTTCTTAGAGCCACCTGGTCCCATTGACAACAGTAAGATTGGTGTTATGAAAGGAGGACACATCCAGCTCAAACAAGGTGACAGTCAGTAATGTTTCAATACTGTTGAAAAGCTACTGTATGAGCAGAGCAATTGGTTTGGCATCACGTTCAACATTACAATATAACAACAAGATGAGAATGATAATTAATTATAATACTGGATCTAAAAAAAAGCAGATCAAAATAATGATTAGAATAGTAATGTTTAAAAAGAAAGACGGAAATATATAATTCGGTATATAGAATGTGTAACATATACATTAGTGCAAGTATACTAATACTATGTGTGTAAACTACAATAAGGGATGTTTGCAGATTTTTCTTTCTTATTTGTTTGTCCTTGTTCAGTGTACTGCCTCAGGAAGTCACACTCTGTGTATTTCTGTTTGTTTTGGCACATAGGTGCTGACTATGGTCAGATCTCAGAGGAGACGTGGCAATATCTGTTGAGCATCTATGGTGGAGGCCCCGAGATTGCAGTGAGACAGACCGTGGCCCCGGTCGACACAGACAGTTTGCACGGAGAGAGAAAGATCGAGGCAGAGACCAGAGCACTTTAAGGCACAGAGAAAGCGAAAGGTGAGACTCTTATATAGATCATCGAAACAGTATCTAGATTATTTCAAATATGACGATTAATAATGCTACCATTTAATGAATCTTACTTCTTGTAATGCAGGGTTCCCCAATAGACCGATTCCGTAGCGGGTCTCATGGTCGCAGCCTACGTATTTCCTGTAGGCGGACTCGACGTAGCTGCGGGGGTAAAACCCTCACCAGGCGCACCTCTTCCACTACAGTGAACGGCAGAGTGACTGATGTTAGTTTGCCTCAAACTTTACTCCTTTACCTGCTTTTTTACTAACACTAACATTACAAAGATGCCCAGAACATCGAGATGAACCTGTGTAGTTTATGGCTGCTCCAACAGTAGTGGCAACATAAAAATAAAATAAAAACGGAATGTCTAATATCCACCGCGGTGGCGGAGACCAGAGCCATTGAACAATGGTTGAGACAAAGCAGTGAAAGATACATAACGCCAGTCTTACCCAATACCAAATATTTCTGTTTTATTAACACAAGGCTGCTGTACTTTATACCTCATACTTTAAATGCTTAGTATGAGTAGCAGCCTTGTGTTCATAAAACACAAAAAGTAAGATTTGGTATTGGGTAAGACTGAAATTATGTATCTTGCAGGATTCTTCACTGCTTTGTCTCAACCATTACTCAATGGCTCTGGTCTCCGCCATCGCGGTGGATATTAGACATTCTGTTTTATTTTATTTGTTATGTTGCCACTACTGTTGGAGCAGCCATAAACTACACAGGTTCATCTCGATGTTCTGGGCATCTTTGTAATGTTAGTGTTAGTAAAAAAGCAGGTAAAGGAGTAAAGTTTGAGGCAAACTAACATCAGTCACTCTGCCGTTCACTGTAGTGGAAGAGGTGCGCCTGGTGAGGGTTTTACTCCCGCAGCTATGTCGAGTCCGCCTACAGGAAATACGTAGGCTGCGACCATGAAACCGGTACGGAATCGGTCTATAGGCGGCCCGCAGGCCATTTGCGGCCCGCGGAGCGCCCCCTTGTGGCCCCTATCTGGGGGGTCCCAGATATAAATGGCATTAAATGGGTGTCAAACTGGGAATCCTTTTCAAATGGGGTCTTGCCCTGAAAATGATTTTTCAGGGCAAGACCTCAACCTTGCGCGTGCGGACTCGGCCCCCAGCCTGGGGTACCCTAGTCAAAATATGGCCCTTGAGGAAAATGTATTGGGGAACCCTGTTGTAATGTATAAATGTAACCACATTAACCCAGGCGTCTCTATTTTGTGCATGTCATTACAGGAAAATATTTATAAAATAGGGCTTAAGAGGTTAACCACAGCATCTCTATTCTTGGAGGAACATTTGCCAGAAATATCCAGGAAGGAGGAAACTTGTAGATCTGCTATTTCTGCCAAAGAAGGAAACTAGAGCAGACCAAGTACAGTTGGAACTTGGGTCCATTTAAATAAAAATGCATGGGGTTCCGAGGCTAAGGTCCATTTTGCTAAGTGTAGAGGGTCTTACGTGGTTAAAAAATGTATTTAGTGGAAGCTTTGGCTCTGTCATGAGTTCACATAACGCTGTAAGCCAGCAGGGCAGGAATTATGTACACAAAACTAGTGTACACTTTATTCTAATCTAGACCATAATGTTTCACAAGGGCATGATTGAAGAACCATTTGTTTCACAATCTAGGCTTTTGTCTTTTCATTCTCACCAGGTCATTTGACTTCTGCATCGCTCCTGCCTCCACAAGGAAACGAGGAATTTGCACCGCGGTGAAGACTCCTTGTTGTGATCACTGTAATCATAGCAATGCATTAATCTGTTGCCTTGTCACAAGAATACAAAATGGTACTCAACTATCATATATTGTAGTAGGAAGAAAATTATTGCTCAATTCTGGTATTTGATGTTACAGTGGAAAATAACACATCATGCCACGTCTATGGAGCTGTTTCAGTGGCTGCTGTAGTATCTAAGTGTCATACTGTAAACCGTGTCTAATTCAGGCAGGCAGAGGATAGGTGGCTACGCTTAGGAGGTCACAAGTGTTATGCTTTACTTGTTTATGCGTTCACTTGTACGTTTCCCTGGAGGTCCTAAGCAATAGAAATGTAATATGTTTGCCATTATTTGCTTATTTCTAGTATGGCTCTGCCCACATCTTGCCACTTGGTTAGCACATTAGTGTTTCAGAGACACCAGAGAATCAATGAACTGTTCTCTTACCATAAATAAACATGTTCACATTAGTAATCTGAGCCCCTGGTAAATGCTTAAATCAGTTAAATATTCTGAGCTACACACAAATAAAAGGATTCTCATATGATCAAAATGTGAATCATGTATGCGCACATACAGCTAATTTGTATTTGAAATGCCTTTAACTGCATGTAACATTAAGTCATTTTCATGACTGGTAAAGACAACACAAACGGAATCATGTCTTATCACAGTTTCTTTGCTTCAGAGGTTGTATTTATTCTCATAATCATACTGAAGACTAGAGGTACATATACATGAATACTGTACCTAGTACATATGTATTTATTTTACAATACATGCACATACTGTACATACAAACGGCATAAGACCATAATGCTACATACATGGGAAGTGAATATACATGTATAGTTAATTGGCTGTTTTATCAATAAAACAAAAAATGCTTATTCATACATTTCTCCTTAAATAAAGCAACATTAAGCATTAAGCAAAGTAGTCAAAATATTGCAAATCTACTTTGTGTAGTTCCTATGAGGGTAATTATACCAGCCAATTTTCAGAACAATAAATTGCCAATAAAATGTTTTAATATGTGTAATTGAAGATTTCTGGCCCAAAAGTTTTATCTTGAAAAAGATGTGCTTGAAAAAGATTGAACCAGAAATAGTAATTATTTACTTGTTGCGTCCTTGGGTTTCTGCAGTGTGGAAAACTCCAAAAGGGCAAAAAACAGGAGGCTCATCAGGCTCAATAATACAAACGAAATAAGATGGGAATCTAATATCGGCATGGCTTCATGTTGATCTTGGACTTTGTGTTCAGCATATCCTATGTCGTCAGTCATGTATGAGTCGACGTGACTTTATTTTGGCACGGTTTCAGCTCCATCTTCAGAATTTCACAAGACAAAAGCCTTATGTACTTGGTCTGCTCTTTTTATCCCCTCTACACAACATTTGTCAAACTGTAAGCTCACAACCTGTTGCATTGCGTTTTGTAAGCTTGTAAATAAGCTTTTTTTTGGCGAATGTTCCCCAGAGAATAGGGAAGCTAGGGTTCAAGTGGTTAAAACATTCTATACTGCATCAAACAAGCTGAACAAGTCTAAAGCAAAGCAATAGATCCAGGTTTTTGTTGTTTGTCATTATGCTTTAATGACAGCAAGATTATTTGTTTGAATTAGAAAATGTAATTGTGATTTTTGTCTTTTCCTCTCAAATGTTTATACATGAGTCCGATCTCTGTCAGAATGTTTGTCTTCAGCTACTTTGTTTTCTTTTGGGTAAGTGCAATGGAAATAAAAATGTCCAAGCAATCTCACCTGCATCGTCGATGTATTAAACGGTCCCACATAAGTGCTTAAACAGCAGTGACGGCTGTTAAGAAATAACTGGGGGGAACATTACATTATTTCCACTTGTAAAGTTTGTCTTGCATCGTGCCATTTATCTGGTTTCTGATTGAAAACAAATATTACAGTGAGGGATATCAATCACATCTCGTCACAATTCATTCATATATCAGAAAGTAACATAACTTAATGAGTTCTATGTTCTCTCCAGTTACAGTGGCTGTTATGATAATGTTGCTACTAAATCAAACACTAGAAAAGACACTTGGTCTATAGCAAACAATACTAACACAGGACTAACAGGATACTAACTGATTTACTCTTCCATGACTGGTTAAATTATTTGAAAGTGCTCTTTTAAAGTGTCTTTCATTTAATATTCCTTTTGGTGGGTTACAGTACGGTACATATTAGGTTTATTGGAATGAATAAGATATGTTTAGAATAGCTCACTGAGAGCAGTTTATAGTGGTTCCATCCGTCTTGGACCTAGACTCTAAGTGGAATCTTCCACAGGATGCCAGAAGCCGGTCACCTCCTGAGCTATACTGCTGCAAAGAAAGTAGAAGCAAGACAACTACTCTACCACAAATACACAAGCCTTTACATTCTCATCTAATTCTGATAGCAGACATACTACATAATCATCCAAATATACATGACATGACATTACATTACATACTACTGGTCCTGGTAATAGTTTGAAAATGTAATACAGGCTTCATGGTTAGAAATTCATTACTTTGAAGCTGCAACAAAGCCACTGTTGAAACAAGCATTTGTTTGAGAGACTAGAAACAGCACCATTGCATCAATACAATGATTTAAATTGTGCTTTTACTCAATCACCATAAAGGCGCACAGTTAATGTTCATTTCATAATCGGAAATTATATCACAGCGTCGTTACTGTATGCATGCATCTATGTGTTATTTCAGTAATATGATCAATATAATTCTGAGGACACATTGATAAGGTACTGAGGGATAATAACCAATAACATGCATGTATTTAACCTGCAACATCATTGTTTAAGGTCTCTGAGTGAGAAAGATGCACTGGTATGTACAGTACTGTGTGTGTGTGTGTGTGTGTGTGTGTGTGTGTGTGTGTGTGTGTGTGTGTGTGTGTGTGTGTGTGTGTTTTAAGACCTGAGGCCGAAACTACAAATGCCTTCTAAATCAGTAGTTCTCAAACTGTTTTGTGTTAATAACCCCCAAAGCAAGGTCCAGCCATGTGACAAATTAATAAATGACAAACTCAAGAATGAACGTGCGCACAGTGCACACAAACCTGAATGTGAGCCGTAAGTGGCTCACATTTAGGTCGGTCAGTATAGGGACCTTAAAACTAAATTGGCTAAAATAGAACAAGCTGTACAATTTTTGCCTATTGACATCCAGGTCTCCGATTCCCCGGCAGTGACCCGTGGTTTTCCACAGCGAGTCCACCTTTCACAGCTGCTGTCATTCAAAAACGTGTGTTTGTCCTTCATTAGTATGTGTACGTAGACATTATTTATTATTCCATGAAATTATTTGTGCACACTAATCTATATCATTCCGTTCATTTTACTCCAATGTAGTCTGTGGTTCTTATGATACAAGTTACCCATTAAGTCACTGAAATAAGTAAATGCAGAAGGCGTCACCTTCAGGAAAGAGGATGACATTGAGCTGTTTCCCTCTATATAACATGCATGGCCCAAGGGCACATGCAAGCCCAGACCAGTCCAGACCTCCTTGACTCAGGATATGACAAAACATACTGGACACACCCAAGCCACCACCTGTAATTAGCATTGTTTGAACAGGGGAAGTGCATTATTGATGATATTTAACTCGTCCTATGAATGAAATTCCACGTTTCATCACTTGATTAATGATTGAACTGTAATCATCAGAAGTGAAGTGTAATCATTTTCAGCTAGGAAAAATATATTTTGTAGTTTTCTGTATCCTATACAGTATCATGGAACCACTTAAAGTAAAATGAATGATTCTGGATGTCAAGCAAACAAGAATATATTAAAGATACAGTAACTAGATAGTAAAGTCCTCACGTTTAAATGACCACATCTTCATATAATTGGTCCTCACCAATGTTCATGATAACATTTATTTTGGTCTCATAGGACGGCTGTGGGTAGTTCAGAAACCCGTCCACCATAGTGAGATCATCGTTAGGCAGATTAGTTTTTTAAACAAGATTTTAAAAAATATATATATTTAGATTTCACTGTTACAACAGGATTTAACTGTTCTCTATAGACAGCACATGTTACCAGCAACAAATAAATAAAAGTGGGTTATAGCCAACTGTATACTATGCATGAATGAGCACTTGTGTTCTGTGACTCTGTCTGAGCACCCCAGCCCAGTGAGACAGCTTGGTGGACACAGCACAGGCCAAGTTCTTACGTAAGAGGTAGAGGAATGCTGCCGTCAGGGGAGAGGGGGCCCACTCCCCTGAGCAAAATAATATGCTCTCCATAACTACAGTAGGTTACTAGAAAAATTTTAATGGTTTTCAGTTCAGTCACTTTTATTTACACTTTACAGATTGCATTGCACAATCACTCTGCCCCAAGTAATAAAAATAGGTCCTACGGTAGAACAAGAACAATTTTAAAGTACAAAAATAAGTTATCAAGGAAATACTGTCTCATCAACATAAAACTACATCTCAAACCAGATACTTTAGACTTGATTCTGTTATGTGCCCCAATCAAAAAAAACTCATCTTTCTAGTAATACAGAAATGTACTGGCCCTAGTACCTCTGGGGTCAAGTAAGGCCAACAAAGCTTCAATACATCTGTTCAGAGTCTTGCAAAGTTCTGTCAAATAGAACAGTTCTCCACATGCCAGATTATCCATTGTGCCTCAGCTGAATGTAGTAGACAGAAGTTAATATAAATATACTCATAGACAGACTCATACTCATAGACATCAGTGATGTATACTGTTAATTACAACATTTCATACTCCCAATCCAGGACCAGCTGTTTAAACAAATGTCTAGCTTTGTCTCTTAAGATACTTCAGATTCTGTGCAGTCGATGAAAAACAAGATGAAATGCATGAACTACGACCTTCATTTGAAAATATACAGTACATAATAAAATAATCCTTATAACTTCAAACAACTTCCCCAGAAAGAGACATGGAAGTTCTCACATTTTGACTTTTATGTAGAAAACTACTAAAATACAATACTGACAATGTTTCACAAAACTCTGTGTTGGTGTAAGCAAACACCATTATTGCACTAATGTATCTTTATATGAGCCACAACCCCACATCAGTTCAGTCACTAATTAGCCTGTCAATGTTGAAACTAATGATTGATTGGCTGCCTCTAAGCCAATGGGAGATAAAAACCCACATTCTGAACACTGCAACATGAAGCCATATCCTCAAGCCAATTGGAGATAAACCCATAGTGAGCTTGCTGCAACTGGCAGTTCTGACGTGAGAGATGTTAGGCATATGTGGCCACTGCATTGAGGACCTGCATCGCCATGGAAACACAGGGCACTTGCCCGATGATGTAGGCCAACGACCGTGTCGGTGCCCGCATGGCAAACAGGTAAGCCACGCTGTGTAGCGTCCTGGCGAGGAAAAACACCAAGAAATGCAGCCGGGCCACGGCCAATGAGGGTCCAGTAAGGCAGTAGACGGCCCCCACAAACATGAAAGGAAGAATGTTCTCCATGTCGTTGCGGTGAGCCCTGCATGGGAGACAAAATACAGTCAGTCACTCTGTATATCTACACCGTAAACTCCTGAGTGACAAGTTAACTCTGAGCGTGTAGAAATGTAATCAACTGGATCTGTACAGGCCCATTGGATCAGAGCTACTTGGTCAATATTGTCTTTTCCACATAAAACTGGGACGTTGACACACATCTGGTTTTTATAGAGCATTGCTCAATCATTCCCTCACTTCCCCAAATTCTTTCTGGATAGCATGAAGAATGCCCACAAACGTTACCTGCTCTGTTTTTGCCAGGAAGTGTAATGATAGAAGGATTCAGGTCATTAAAAACCCTGCATAGCATGAAGATTATTCTGTCATGACAGATGATCCATCTTAAGTCAAACACACTTAAGGTGGATCATGAACTTTCCTCTGAAGTGATGAAAGTGAAAAGTACAGTATGTTGGGGGAAAACCACTGGATTGCATTCCATGCTATAGACATTACATCAGGAGCTACTGTGGAGAATGATTAACTATACAAAATGAAAAACATCTGTTACCCAACATTCTGTCTCCAACAAGCATGACTTTATTATGATTCATTGCCATGTCACCTAAAATGCAATTTGGGAACCCATCTGGGGGGGGGGGGGTTCTGAATCTGTCTTGAGAGAGTACCTAAAATGAAATGTTCAGAAAGTCACATATCTCATAGGATTGCCCTCTGCCCATTTCCTCTGAGGTGGAAAGTCTGGTGACGAGAGGTTATCCACTGCCTAATTAAGCTGTGTTTTATTAAGCTGCAGAGCTCGGTCCCTGTAGCTGCTTCTGGGAATTCCTGACTCATCAGAATCTGTGGATGTCATAGACCCACAAGCCCCCCCAGCACCCCACCCACCCCGTTTCCTGTACAACCACAAAGGAAACTTAGAAAGAAATATTATCTTGGCAGGATAAAAATAAAACCAGCCACACACGGCACAAGCACAGCATTGGTAGAGTAGGAAAGGGATGTGATTATATCTACACTGGACCCTGAATGTCATAACATTCACTGATTAGGATACATTTGTGATGCTAGATAATCACGTGCGAAAACGATGAACAAATGTTTCCCGTCATTAAAAGATATAAAATATGAGTCTTCGAGGTTGATGGGGGGTGGAATCAGGGATTTTAAAGTTTAGTGTTGGGAAAGCAGCTGCTGTCCTCAGCACCACGGATCATTTCCTGAATGGCAAGTTAAAACAAAACAGGCGTTCGACCTGATAAAACACTGCTGTGGGTGAACTACCATTTAAACATTTAAACTCAATACAGGTTACCCCCAGAGGGGGCTATATTTGGTCCTCTCCTTGTTTCCCTCTACACACCAAAACTCTTCAAGGAACATAGTCGATCTACATGCTCACACTGCAAGCTTGTATTTTCACAGAATGTGGGTGAACATGCATTTATTCAATCCGATAACACGACTGTAGGTGGAGGGAGGGGGCATACGTTAGTCCGACATACCAATAGTCCGACATACGTGGCCATTAAGACTCATTGCTTCCTTATGCAGTTAGGGTTTGGGGTAGGATTAGTAATGTCGAAAAGACAAAACAAACAAATATGAATATTGACAAATTTGTAAACCTTGTTCTGTATATTTTTCCCACAGTATGCCCACAATAACCAGGATAAAAAACTAGAGATCATAAGAAACAGGAGAGGTTGGGTTGGTCATTAACTCCCCCGGTAGATGCTGCATTAAGGGTGAAGAATAGACCCAAAAGGCTTCCCTTTGCAGACGTTTAACTTTTTTTGAGGATATTGCCTGCCCTAGGGGGTAGGCCGACTATTTCAATAATACCAATACATTTTAGGGATGCTGCTGCAACTGATGCAACCTGTTGAGCACCGACGCGCCCTTACACCTGAAGCATGCAGGATTTCTCCTTACGCATATATAATTTGCAATGTCTTTACCTTCTACTTACTATTCTTAAAGGAGCACTTCACTCCTCACCATTTCAACCTTATCTTTGTATAATTAGTCCTCACTAATGCTCATTATAAGGCCAGACCGCACCAATGCACAAGTCGCAACTCCTTGCAACAAAACAAGTATGCAACTGCCATTGGGGATAATGGCTGCCAACTTGCCAAGTAGTTGCATGTTGTTGTGGCCTAAAACCGTAGATGGTATAATTTCTGTCTTGTCTACTCAGAGGTTGGCTGTGGATAGTTCATAAACCTGTCTAGCAATTTACATCATCATGGTAATTTCAAACAAGAATGTTAAAGTATGTTACATTCTTGTTTGAAATTACATGCGTTTTCCTTCTTTCTTCATGCCAGAATGGCTTGTATTAAAGCATGGTAACTTTCTATAGGATGAGACATTCTGTAGTTTCCATTAGCTTGGAACCCCCAGACCCATGATGTCATTGGTAGCCAGCTAGGCATACTAAACTGCCCACAGCCCACCTCTGACTGAGACACAGAAATGTGTTCCTTTAATTTGGCCTAACAATAAATAAAAATCTTATTAAATCATTATGAAATACATGCACTAAACAGACAACAGGCCTAAACAGTCACACTCCAAAATTCCATAAAAAATGTTTCACCCGTTGATTTTATAGTTATATATTATATTATAAGTTATATATATTTATAGTATAGAGTAGGCCACAAGTTACAACAGAATCAGCACAGCGACAGACAGACAACACAACACAACTATTCAATTCCAGGCTACTTTTTAGACATTATAAATTCAAATGACAATTCTTGTTTGATGACTGTATCCATTTCACACGAATGAAGTAGGCTAGCCCTGGTCCAAGGCTTCGCTGTAAGCCTTGGACCAGGGCTAGAAGTAGGCCTGAATAATTCCTATAGTGTCAGACTGCAGTCTCACCTTAGGCAACGTTCCACGGTGGGATCCTCTCTGCAGAACTGAAGACCCCCATGTCTGACTGCATCCTCAGGGTTGGCGAAAGCCTTCGAGCCAAGAATGGGAAAATAAATACTATAGTCATACTCTCTAGTCTCTTTCAAATGATGTGCGGTGCTGCCTTTAAAACATTAATGGATAGCTGATGTTTGTACACTCTCAGCCGGCTCTACAAACTCACGCATTGCGAATTTGTCTAGTTGTGGTTAAACGATGGATACCAGCTAGGATATTAGGTCACTCACCTTTTTTCGAAGCCTCACTTGTCCTGTTATTATTGCTAGGATGTACATCTTTATTACGAGAAGTACAGCATAGAAAATAAAACACGAGCAAACGCCATCATATATCATGATTGTTTTTTGTTGTTGTTGTTTCTGCTGCTTTAATTAAATCCACGAAATCCTTGTCAGTTGTTGTAGCCTGCTGAGGAGGACACGTTGCTGCCGACAGTGCCGAGAATGAAGTAAACTTGAAGTTCACTCTAAGTTTATATAGCGCCGCCCGCCCGCCCCCGTCCCTAGTGACGCATGTTTTGCTCCCACCCCTTGAGCTTTACGCCTAAAAACAATTACGGTAAATTGCCTACAATTTAAGGCTACAGTGTAATTTTGACAGATTGAAAATACTGTGATTTTTAACTGACAGAAAAAAGGGGGAAATGTATTTATGCCCCACACCTCTGCACGTCCTGGCGTGTTTGATGTGGTGAATGTTGGAGCAATAGATCACGTTTAAAGTGTTCCCCCTGGGCATGGAATTCACACCAGGTCGCTCAAATACCAATCTTCCACTAGCAGCACTGCAGCAGCATAATAGTTCGAAGAGCTTATTATAGCATAATTAGATTGAAGTGATATATAATTAATTTTGTCGGTTGGTAACATTATATAGGCCTATATGGATTTCATTTATTTATGGTTCTGGTTTGTCCCATATTGGCCTTATGGCCTATAGGCCTAAATCCTGTGTGTAGCAGCCTATACAGATGTCAGGAGTCAGCAAACATTGACATCTCACTCAGTAGGCCAAGGATAGCAATTAGCCTAAAATAGTAGATGGAAATTAATAAATAACAACATTGAGGCAAATAAATTATCATGGATAACTTAATCTAACTCAAACAAGATGACCAATCAATCTAGATCAAAATAGGCAAGCCGCAATAAGTATAGACCCACTAATAAAATTAGAAGACATTTCAGATTTTTATTGTGGTTTATATTATCACCCAACACAAATATGTTCATTTATGTATTACGCAGTATACAGTATCTCTCTCTCTCTCTCTCTCTCTCTCTCTCTCTCTCTCTCTCTCTCTCTCTCTCTCTCTCTCTCTCTCAGTATACATATAGCCTACATATATATGGCAGCCAGTTTCATCAACCCTTCACGGGCTCATTGTCAATCGCCTGTTCCCTGTGTCTGCGCCAGTCCACGGTGACAGAGCTCCCTGTGCTGGAGTCATCGCAACAGTCTTCAGCATCAGAGAAGGAGGACATGTAATGAAGACCAGTCACCCTGTGGTAGCCACCCTGCAGAGCCTCTGGATAGGCAGTGAGCTCCATAGACCTGCGGCTGGATCTATTCACCGACATATTCCACAGGTCAACTAGCTGGGAACATATGGCACAACCCATGGCAGCTCAGCAGATTCGGACGGTGACAGTGAAATAGCACAGACACCAAATTTTGAATACACATGTGTAGACATACAATGTAGTCACACTCCAGTAAGTACTATAAGTTAACCATGATTCATGACAGACATGACAGCAACTGCAGGTGACACAAGCTAGCAGACAGACAGGCAGACAGACATCACTTCACTATTACACATCTAAATTACGTAGTATCTGAGAGCATTGCAGTATCCTGGAGTGTCTTTCCCTGGAATGTGTTTATGCAAGTTCCCCTCCTGTCTGAAGCACTGCCGAGAAGAAGAGAGAGTGAGTGGCTGAGAGAGTGAAAGGCTTAGCATAGAAGAGTTTTCCCCCAGTGACCGCAGACCGCAGACCACCTCACATCCAACCCTGCCTGCAGGGCCTCATCTGGGTTCCTTGTGAGTTCAAAGGTCACAAAGTAGTAACCAGGCTCCTAAGATGCTTTTAAAAAACTGGCAGATTAAAGATCTAAATATTTACAGAGTTAGAGACGGTTCACAAGAAGAGGAGTTGAATCAGTGTGCTGGACTCCGCAGGCACAGTCCTTACAAGCCTCCTCAGTCCAGGCGACAACTGAGGACACACTATGCCCCCAATTAGTTGGGGGCATATCAAGCTTTGCTTTAACGTATGTAACTTCTCCTGTTGACACTTGAATGTTTTGATTAATAGGTAAAAAACTTCTTGCATCATGCAGTCATCTTCTATCTGTCTGAATTTTGTAGTTGTTTTTTTCTGATGCTTCAGACGTCTTGTGTTCAGTGAGAGTTCATAAGTGTTGTCTATAATGAAGTAGATCCTGAAAAGAAAAAGAGGACAAAAGAAATGTGTTTAGAGAAATGTCATATCTCACTAAGCTACATTGTGACAGGATCTATCGTGTTGGTCATGCTTTAGAAAAAGATGCTGAAAAACAGACACTCACATCTAAAACCTAAGAGGCTGGATCAAAAAAAGTCTGCACACCATTTTCACACCAAATATCTTTACTTAAATGGTAACGTTTTCAGCCGAAGCTCTTCCTCAGACAGTGTAGACCAGGGGATTTCAACTTGTGAACCAGGGACCACCACCCTGACTAAGAATCAACCTGACGACCACTGTTGTGTTGGGATGGGATATGGGCTAAGATTCATGCTTTCGTAAACACTTGCTATGCAATGCATCCCATGCCTATACAGTATACCATTGTTTCTCAACCGATGGTGACTAGTGTGGTCAATGGCATAATAGGCCTGCAGGTGGTCCAAAATGTTTTAAAATATAAAGAAAATGCCGTTGTTAAATGTATTAAAATATGTTTAAATATTACAGTAATTCAAAAGTCCATCAAATGTAAGAAAGTATTTGAATTAATACTGTTAAGGGCTTGATTTCATTCATTGCAACAAATTATATCAATCCCAGGCAAGTGGTCCAGAGCCAAAAGATTTTGGCTCTCTTTTTTGAGAACCACTGATATATTCCTATCCCACGGTTACCCTTATTCCATTCTCTTTTATCCAACCTTCCATTAAACTCAGATTAACTGATATACAGTAGCCTACTGAAAGAGCAATCAGGCAAGCTGGTACACTTAACTTTTCTTCCCAGTTAAATCTAGACTAAACTTCCCAGTAATTGACATTAACATTGATAGCCTCGCGTAGCCAGATAAATATCACTGTGTTCATTGTAAAGGCAGATAAGTCTGGCTACACAAGGCTACAAAACATTGACATACTTCCATGGAGAAAATACAAAATATTGACTTTGCTACATTACTAAATGCATGGTCAGGGACCACATGCAATACCTTCACTGACCACCAGTGGTCCACGGACCACCTGTTGAAAACCCCTGGTGTAGGCAATCCATTTTATATGCAGTGTGTGACACACCACACAGGTCTGTGGCCCATTGACCATCAGGCCCCAATCAACGTCACTGTCAGTGTCAGGTGACATTGTCATTGACAATTATACCAGTAAGACACCCTGAGGGTGAGAAGCACGCGACCTCGCCCTTTAGAGGCATGAGGCGTTAAAGGTCTCCATGATGTCACGTGATGTCACGAGGTCAGATCCATATATGGAGATCTAAGGGTCTCCATGATGTCAAGTGATGTCACAAGGCATGATGGATTGGCAACCATATATGTTGGTGTGACGGACGCGAGACGCAGGATTTCATAGTAAATGCGACCTTCGGACGCAACAATACAAGTCTCAGTGTAAATGCATCAAATATTGAAACATAAAAAACAAACAAAGCACATTCCTGTTTTCTCCAGACTTTACACAAAAGGACTCAGGCCAACAAGCCATCAATCACTCTACTGTTAAATAAGTTGGACCAATTTCATTCACCCTTGAATATGCAACATGCATGCATTTTTCCATTTTGTTTGCTTTCTGTGGACGTGCAACTTTTACATCACAGCAGCAATCAACAGATTCAGATTTGTGATAAGAGTTATATATGATGGTATAATCTGAACATAAGGTATTGGGAACAGGACAGGGCTACAGCCTACATGTGAAGGAATAACATATCTTCAGGCTGAAACTGTGAAAGGTCCTTTTTAATTAATAATTTCCACACAATCATAATAGAATTCCTACTCAGGTATGTCAAAGTTGGTCCTCCAAAGGATTAATTATAGTGATCCTTATAAACTTTCTGCATTGTTAGCAGAGGGTACCAAGTACCAACCAATTGTACCAGTTTAACTACCTGTACTTGGGGTGACCAAGACATTTGCATACATAATTGGTAATTATTCCAGTTCATTTGAACATATCAGAACATGCCCTCTTGAACTAGACTGTCTGGATAATATCATGCAAAGTTGAATGGCATATATATAGGCCTACAAGTTATTACTGAGTGTCAGTGATGTTCATCATCTGAACAGAAATGGAACTGTGGTCTGCTGTCTACCTGCCACACCCATCCCAACATGCTGGGGGGACATAGCAGGACAGCCCCATGGAAAAGGACTGTAATCTGGAACAACGGCATGTAGGCGACTGGCTACGTATTATGTTCATATATCTGCAACCTTGTTCTTTTCTGTACAATTATGATGCAAGCTAACAAGAGGTGCATTATTACAAGACTTTCACAATGTTGATTTATTCACTTATATTCTGTAATTTCAAAATATAATATGGGTCATCATATTTTTAGATGCCTGTGATAGCTAACATGTATTTGAAATTTGAAACATTCAAATACATGTTTTACTCTACAGTCGTCCTATCTATAGACTACTATGTCATAGATGGACTGTTGCTGTACAGAGTGCACTGTCATGCTCACACACATGCAGAAGAACACATGCTAATGGTCTGATGGGGTGTGTCGATTGAGCAGCTGCCATTATAGGTGTGCGTATGAGAGGGAGGAGATTCATGCAACAGAGAGGCATGATCCTTACCTACCTTTTAGTGTTACTGCTTCTGTCTCCCAACGGATGATCAGTGAGCATATACCGGCATATACGTAGGATGATCACTGTGCGTCCCTAGGATATGGTGTGTGTGCGCTATCCTCTCTTCATCTCCTCCCTCCACACTCCCTCTCTTGTCTGCCTCTGTCTCAACCAGTCAGATACAGCAACTCATACTGTAAGCAGAGGGCTACAGATGACATCATTGCTTCTCACTTATATTTTCATTTTTTTCTGTTTAAAACACACACACACACACACACACACACACACACACACACACACACACACACACACACACACACACACACAGTACTGTACATACCTGTGCATCTTTCTCACTCAGAGACCTTAAACAATGATGTTGCAGGTTAAATACATGCATGTTATTGGTTATTATCCCTCAGTACCTTATCAATGTGTCCTCAGAATTATATTGATCATATTACTGAAATAACACATAGATGCATGCATACAGTAACGACGCTGTGATATAATTTCCGATTATGAAATGAACATTAACTGTGCGCCTTTATGGTGATTGAGTAAAAGCACAATTTAAATCATTGTATTGATGCAATGGTGCTGTTTCTAGTCTCTCAAACAAATGCTTGTTTCAACAGTGGCTTTGTTGCAGCTTCAAAGTAATGAATTTCTAACCAAACTAGTATGTAATGTCATGTCATGTATATTTGGATGATTATGTAGTATGTCTGCTATCAGAATTAGATGAGAATGTAAAGGCTTGTGTATTTGTGGTAGAGTAGTTGTCTTGCTTCTACTTTCTTTGCAGCAGTATAGCTCAGGAGGTGACCGGCTTCTGGCATCCTGTGGAAGATTCCACTTAGAGTCTAGGTCCAAGACGGATGGAACCACTATAAACTGCTCTCAGTGAGCTATTCTAAACATATCTTATTCATTCCAATAAACCTAATATGTACCGTACTGTAACCCACCAAAAGGAATATTAAATGAAAGACACTTTAAAAGAGCACTTTCAAATAATTTAACCAGTCATGGAAGAGTAAATCAGTTAGTATCCCGTTAGTCCTGTGTTAGTATTGTTTGCTATAGACCAAGTGTCTTTTCTAGTGTTTGATTTAGTAGCAACATTATCATAACAGCCACTGTAACTGGAGAGAACATAGAACTCATTAAGTTATGTTACTTTCTGATATATGAATGAATAGTGACGAGTTGTGATTGATATCCCTCACTGTAATATTTGTTTTCAATCAGAAACCAGATAAATGGCACGATGCAAGACAAACTTTACAAGTGGAAATAATGTAATGTTCCCCCCAGTTATTTCTTAACAGCCGTCACTGCTGTTTAAGCACTTATGTGGGACCGTTTAACCCATTTAGACCTGAGGATGATTCTACAAATGTCTTCTGAATCCTGACAGTTTTCAGAAAAACCCTGTTTCTATGTCAGTGGTGCTCAAACGTTTTCATGTCAAGGACCCCCAAAAATATATTTAATTGTCCACCGACCCCCATCTGAAAATATGTTGTTCCAGGGACCCCGCAGAAGCACATACTGTATTTGAGTTAAAAATGTTCGCTCTGAAAGAATATATATTCAAAGAGCCACATTTTCACGATTTTTCTAAAAATAGCAGACCTACAAGCTTGTAGCGCAGCACTCTGTGGGATGTTGTATACACATGGGATGCATAGCAAGATGCAAGTTCAAGATACAAAAGCACTAATCTTAGCCCATATCCCCACCCAACACAACAGTGGTCCCCAGGTTGATTCTAAGTCCGGAGTTGCACTGGCGGTCCCTCATTCACAATCAGTTGAAAACCACTGGTTTAGGACATTTGGGCTTATTTTATTGCCAAAAAGTTCAAAGTTAATACTTTGTACTTTTTGGGGGCCCCTAAGCTTGAGCCTCCGTGTGACAGCAACGCGGCCACGCGGAGGCTGAAGCTCAGGGGCCCCCCTAGCTCAGAGGCCCCCGGGCCTGGGCCCAACAGGCCCGTTGAATAATCCTTCCCTGATTCTGAACCCCCCATGCACCATAGTATAAAATGCACTTTTTGGCCAGAAACCTCATCCTCTCCAGTCTCCTGTGTGTGTGTGTGTGTGTGTGTGTGTGTGTGTGTGTGTGTGTGTGTGTGTGTGTGTGTGTGTGTGTGTGTGTGTGTGTGTGTGTGTGTGTGTGTGTGCGCGCACGTGTGTGTGTGTGTGTGTGTGTGCACGTGCGTGTGAGAGAGACAGTACAACAGTGAACAAGCAAATCGCAGATTTATTTTTAAGGATAACTACGGGCATTAAGACAAGATACATGGCATTAGAGTTCAAACTTGGTATTCAAATCTTCTTTGTTTGACTTTGTTTGTTCATAATTGTTGTAGCTGCTACAACAACTGCATGTCATCATTGTCATGCAGTTGCATGTCATGAACTGCTCTCACCTCTCCTGGTCCTAATGCAGCTCTGCTGGATATCCTTCACACCACTGACACCTAGTGGACAAATTGCACTCGTAGTCCGTTCAGCAACAAAAGGCCACAAACGATAGGATCTACTGAATGTCTTCGAAGGTAGAGGTACTGTAACTAATATTAGTAAGAGAAATCTATGAAAATCTGGGAACTAAATCGTTACCAAGAAATTTCTTCACCAATGTGTTTCTAAATGTGTCTAATAACATGTACTAAAGGTTTGAAATTCAACTCCTGTGGGAAATTTAGTTATTAGCATAATATGTGACCATACCCATAACATCCTATATAAGGCCAAAAAGTCACATTTTCATCATTCTTTAAGTAGCATGTGACATATGAAACTAGGGGGTTTTCATGATTCTGAATCCATTCCAAGCATTAGTTTTGCACAAAAAACACTCCTTGGGCTAAATTAGGCCATATCCACTTGACCAAATGTGCTGACCTCATCACGTTTGTGATGACGGCTATGGCCGTTTTCCTCCCAAGGAGTGTTTTTTGTGCAAAACTAATGCTTGGAATGGATTCAGAATCATGAAAACTAGTTTCATATGTCACTTGCTACTAAAGGAATGATGCATTTTTTTTCTTTATATAGGATGTTATGGGTATGGTGGTATGGTCACATATTATGCTAATAACTCAATTTCCCCCGGGAGTTGAATTTCAAACTTTTAGTACTTTAGTTATTAGACACCTTTAGAAACACATTGGTGAAGAAATATCTTGGTAACGATTTAGTTCCCAGATTGGTCAAATACCTGATAAAAAAAAAATATATATATATATATATATATATATATATATAATATTTGCCCCATGTTCGAATGCCCCCGCCCCCTGTCAAAAATCGCTAAAAAGAAAAAGCAGCAAATAAATAAAGAAAAATAATAATAATAGGCCTACTCATATTTTTCTTCCTCTAATAACAACCTAAAACATGAACCTTGGTTGAAAAAACAAAAGCAAAGATGTCCTATATGAATTCCTTCATTCCAAACCAGACAATTAGGAGTGCAGACATGGCTGAACTGTTCAACAGGAGGAACCTGAAAACCACCAGAACCTCAATGAGTTTCATGGTCTCTCTGTTTCTTTGCTTTAATGAACCCTAGTGTCCTGGGTTAATATTGACTATCTACAAGCTCACAACGCTCAGACTATTTGAGCTTGTAGATATTATATTATTACTTGCTCAAACAGAGCGTGCAAGTACTGCGTTTGGCTGGGTATGTAGGCCTATGTCGGTGTCCTCTTTTGTTGATTATTTTGGTTACTTCACCATCAACAGCCAATAAGGGGGCACCATTCTAGGTGACGTAACTAAGGTATGTTTAATAACGGGTATAAAGGATTTAGAACAGCAGGTGCAGGTTGGTATCTCGACAGAGTGCATTTCTAGCTATAGCTGTTTGTGGCCAAGAGACTTACCATAGAGGGAAGGACCAAGAAGAAGGAGCGGACCAAGTATAGACTCGATCCTGAGGGAGCCCATGGTCAACTAAATATATACAGTAGTGTGAAGTGTATAAAGTTTGCTCTGAACTTGAAGGCAGATAGATGCACGAAGCCGCGTCTCTTATCAGACCTATGTTGTCTACCTCAGATACCTGTCCAGACCTGCCCGCAGTTAAACCAAAATGTTGCTGCTGTAACCAATGTGGAAAAGGCTTCACTTCAGTTTACTATCTCAAAGTACACCAAAGGATTCACACTGGAGAGAGGCCCTACAGCTGTGATCAATGCGGGACAAAGTTCATCACAATGTCTCATCTCAAGACACACAAGAGAAAGCACACCGGAGACAGGCCTTACAGCTGTGATCAATGTGGGGAAAGCTTCACTCAAATGTCTACCCTGAAGACACACAAGAGAAAGCACACTGGAGAGAGGCCTTACAGCTGTGATCAATGTGGGACAAAGTTCACCGCAATGTTTACACTGAAGACACACAAGAGAATGCACACTGGAGAGAAACCTTACAGCTGTGATCAATGTGGGACTAAGTTCACTCAAATGTCTAACCTCAAGACGCACAAGAGAATGCACACTGGAGAGAGGCCTTACAGCTGTGATCAATGTGGTGAAAGCTTCACTCAAATGTCTCCCCTGAAGAAGCACAAGAGAAAGCACACTGGAGAGAGGCCTTACAGCTGTGATCAATGTGGGACAAAGTTCACCGCAATGTCTACCCTGAAGAGACACAAGAGAATGCACACTGGAGAGAGGCCTTACAGCTGTGATCAATGTGGGACTAAGTTCACTCAAATGTCTAACCTCAAGACGCACAAGAGAAAGCACACTGGAGAGAGGCCTTACAGCTGTGATCAATGTGGGAAAAAGTTCACCGCAATGTCTACACTGAAGAGACACAAGAGAATGCACACTGGAGAGAGGCCTTACAGCTGTGATCAATGTGGGGAAAGCTTCATTAAAATGTCTGCCCTGAAGACACACAAGAGAATGCACGCTGGAGAGAGGCCTTACAGCTGTGATCAATGTGGGAAAAAGTTCACCGCAATGTCTACCCTGAATAGACACAAGAGAATGCACACTGGTGAGAGGCCTTACAGCTGTGATCATTGTGGGGAAAGCTTCGCTCATATGTCTACCCTGAAGACACACAAGAGAATCCACACTGGAGAGAAACCTTACAGCTGTGATCAATGTGGGAAAAGCTTCACTCAAATATCTGCCCTGACGACGCACAAGAGAATCCACACTGGAGAGAAACCTTACAGCTGTGATCAATGTGGGAAAAGCTTCACTCAAATGTCTACCCTGACGACACACAAGAGAATTCACAGAGGAGAGAACCCTTTTGGGTGTTGGCTCAGTTGCATAGAACATTAAAAACCACCAAATCAGTGCATCCATACTGGAGAGTGAAGTCTTCCTACTGTGACCAAACCAAGAATCCGTCTCCATTAAAAAGGAAGAACTTGAAGACCACCATTACTTCAGTATGTTTTCTCTGATCAGTTTCTTTACCTCAGATCCAAGCCGCCAATATTTCAATTTTCATAGACTAGTAATTTGCATAACTGACCAAATTTAAAAGATTCACTTCTATTTCTACCTTTCTTCACCCCCCCCCAACACACACACCCTTCCACACACACACACACACACACACACACACACACACACACACACACACACACACACACACACACACACACACACACACACACACACACACACACACACACACACACACACACACACACACACACACACACACACACACACACACACACACACACACACACACTTTTTGATGTTTTCCGCATTTGAGCAGGACAGTCTGTGAACTCTAAAAATAAAAAGGATCCTGAGTTGAATGACTTTAAGGATGGATCCATCAGTTAGTCAGGAGTGATTTGGTGCATGTTGTTATGACACTTTGTATCATTCTTTAACTGTATAGATTTGTGTTGTTCGACTTATTATTTCTTTGTTTAAAACTTTAAATACACTTTAAAAGCCTTTGTAGCTATTATAATGATTAGGAATTAATCATTATAATACACACTCACATACAACAGTCACAGATATATACAGGTCAAAGAGTGCACTGCACTGGGACCTTGACTGCATTTGTACTATTCATAGAACATTCTTTGGGGCACCTTGACTGCATTTGTACTATTTATACTACAATCTTTGGCTTGCCACATTGTTTCTTCAGGAACAATATTTCTAGTTATTTTTATTTATATTATGTATATAGCCTAATATATTTTAAAAAGATGTTCAATTAAATGTTGCAGCCCCATTTATGCATTTATTTCCACATAATATAATGCAATAAATTTAAGCTGTACTAGTAGCCGACTTAATAAACAAATATTACAAAACAAATTGTTTAAAGTATGCATTTTTGTTTTATTTTATTTACTAGCATAATAAAAAAAATCTGAAATAATTGCAATACATTTTCAGTTCTGTACAAAACCATTTTGTAGACACCAGATCACACAAATTCCAGTGGAGCCCTGAAAAATCATTGTTGCATGTTATGTTATACAGGAGAAATATTCACTATTAACAACAACACATCCACCCCAAATTCAATATTGTAATTAATTAATGGCGAATTGCTTTTTGTATTCTTGAATTTAGAGTGGACCAGTGGAAGGATGTGGAAAAATCACCATTTATCAGGTTCTTATAAGAAATAAATCTTAAATAGATAAATTAACATTGTGAGAGCAACATCTTTTTTTCCCAGCTATCAGCAGTTTCTTAGTGTATTTTCTTTTCCATCCAAAACTAACACAGATCATGCAGTGTTTTTCCCAGTTATATTCCTCCCCCAAAAGAGCTTTAGCTCGTCTTTGTCATTTAGTATTCAATGTCCTATTAATTGTGCATTGGGCAATCCAAGGGAATGCACACCAAACGCACTGCAACAGAAACAACAAGCCAGTGACCTCCAGACGGACCCACGGTGGTGTCAGGTTACGGGGGAGTGCTTGTTTTGTCTCACTCATGTCATGTCCACTAAATAACTCCTAATGATTCAATAGAATAGTAGTTGTGTCCACATAACCATTTTCTGCCAGGACCATTTCTTCCTGAAGGGGCATCATGTGAATGTGCGTAGAGACATTTGGTATGGTCCATGGTGTCTGTGTAGTGAGAGAGGCAGACATTGTGCAGCAAATCTGTATTGTTCTGTCTGTCTCCTCGTGGTCACAAGGACACCCCTCCCTCTCTTGTCCCCTCGCCTCCACCTCTCTCTGGAGTAGCAGACCATTACCACTGGCCACCCCCTTCACTTTGCTGTAGTCCTCCCCTTTGGATAGCTGAGAGAGGGCTTCCCCAGAGAGGGCTTCCCCCTGTCTCTGGGATAGCTCAGTGAGGGCATCCCCCTGTCTCTGGGGTAGCTGAGTGAGGGCATCCCCCTGGCCCTGGGGTAGCTGAGTGAGGGCATCCCCCTGGCCCTGGTCTGATGAAAGGGGCTGGAGGAGCACCATGTCGTCCTTACTGACCTCATGGACTTCAACGTACTCCTTGGACCGGAATGGGGCCAGCTGCAGCTTGCCAGTGGCCTCCTTGTGCCCAACGGTGGGAATGTTGTATTGACTGTGAGCCTCCTGGAGGTGCACGTGAGGCTGGGTTTGGGATACATGGAGCTGCTTCTCACCCAAGTGGAACTCGTCCAGGCCAGACGCCAGATTCAGGCCATTCTCTGAGCCATAGCGGTGCTGAGCTGGCTGGGAGGTCGTGGAGGGCGGAGGGAACAAGCTGCCAGAGAGGAAGAGCGGCTTGGTTGTCTCCAGTGAGCCCAGATTGACCAGGGATCTGGAGCTATACTGAGGTAGTGGCGAGAACACACAAGGCCAGGTCTTCACCCTCACCCTCCCGTCACACATGTCGGGGGTGATCCCCTCTCGTTGAGCCTGACTGATCTCTCTCTCCTCCCAACGTAATCGCTGCCCTATCCTATCTGCCTCCGTTTTTCTCTCATATTCTTTGACCTCCACCTCTCCACACTTCTCCATCAGCAGGATGTGGCTTTCACAGCTGCCTCGGCCAGAGTCACTGTCTGATGGGGAACCCTTGGATTTCGTGCAACCCTCCTGGAGGTCCTTGCATTCCTCTAACATCATCTCCTGCTCTTCTGGAGCATTCACTTCCAAGTCCTCCACCAGCAAGTCCTCACAGGACTCAGATATGGTAGTTATTGGGAAACCAGGCACCACCAGTGCATGATAGACCTCTTCACATGTTCCAGCCTATGCAAAGGAATAATTATGCAGTACATTAGTTGTCGATACAGTTAGCATATACAGGTACGCACGCGCACGCGCACACACACGCGCGCGCGCACACACGCACACACACACACACACACACACACACACACACACACACACACACACACACACACACACACACACACACACACACACACACACACACACACACACACACACACACACACACACACACACACACACACACACACACACACACACACTCCAGTGTTGTACTATCTTACCTTGAGAAGCTGCTTATCAAATCCATTGATCTTAGGACCAGGTACTGGAGGCAGGAGGCAGTGCTTCACACTTGAGTTGTAAAATAAATAAAACATTTTAGGTATAGGAATGTTTTTTATTGCAGTGATTCCTTGATTAATGGTTTATCTTTTAATTTAATGAAATGCATAGATCCCCTCATTGATCACTCCAATGGGGGCATCACTCCTTGGAGGGATCATTGGAGATCATACAGATTAACCGTTGTGTGACATTATATACTTTCATTCTCTCACCTGTGGATCTTCATGTTTAGGATGCATGTGAGGATGAGGAAGATAACGGCAGAGAGGACTGTGATGACGATGGACATGGACCTCTCATATGGGATGTCTAAAAAACACAAGAGAGACGCAGAAACATCACATGATTCAAGATTACAACATTGACAGTCCAGGTTTGTGCATCAGCAGATGTTTTCTTTTATACTAATATTTTGTTTGTGGTTTCATTTTTCAAAAATAGCAGACCTACAAGCTCGTAGCGCGCCACTTGGTGGCGCGCTACGAGCTTGTAGGTCTGCTATTTTTCAATAGCCTGGGTAACCGGCCTGGGTACCAGATTCTAAAAATGTCTTTTACATCCCGACAGTTTTCTGAAAAAGCTATTTTTCTTCCATTTTTCAAAAATAGCAGACCTGCAAGCGCGTAGCGCGACACTCAGTCTTTTACTGGGGACCCCCTGGGAATCCCCCAAGGGCCCCCGGGGGTCCACGGACCCTTTTTTGAGAAGCACTGGGATGCATTCTAAGCATTCATGCACAGTTATCTTTTAGAAATGTCATTTTCAATGTGAAAAGACTGTAGTTCACTGCTGTCTATATACTTCAAAGTTCAAACCACTATAGCTGCGTTACCTACGTTTACTGGGGACCCCCTGGGAATCCGCCAAGGGCCCCCGGGGGTCCACGGACCCTTTTTTGAGAAGCACTGAGATGCATTCTAAGCATTCATGCACAGTTATCTTTTAGAAATGTCATTTTCAATGTGAAAAGACTGTAGTTCACTGCTGTCTATATACTTCAAACCACTATAGCTGCGTTACCTACGTTTACTGGGGACCCCCTGGGAATCCCCCAAGGGCCCCCGGGGGTCCACGAACGCTTAATTGAGAAGCACTGGGATGCATTCTAACCATTCATGCACAGTTATCTTTTATAAATGTCATTTTCAATGTGAAAAGACTGTAGTTCACTCGGTGGCGCGCTTTGACCTTGTAGATCTTCTATTTTTCAATAGTAGCTGCGTTACCTACGTTTACTGGGGACGCCCTGGGAATCCCCCAAGGGCCCCCGGGGGTCCATGAACGCTTAATTGAGAAGCACTGGGATGCATTCTAACCATTCATGCACAGTTATCTTTTATAAATGTCATTTTCAATGTGAAAAGACTGTAGTTCACTCGGTGGCGCGCGCTATGAGCTTGTAGATCTTCTATTTTTCAATAGTAGCTGCGTTACCTACGTTTACTGGGGACCCCCTGGGAATCCCCCAAGGGCCCCCGGGGGTCCACGAACGCTTAATTAAGAAGCACTGGGATGCATTCTAACCATTCATGCACAGTTATCTTTTATAAATGTAATTTTCAATGTGAAAAGACTGTAGTTCACTCGGTGGCGCGCTTTGAGCTTGTAGATCTTCTATTTTTCAATAGTAGCTGCGTTACCTACGTTTACTGGGGACCCCCTGGGAATCCCCCAAGGGCCCCCGGGGGTCCACGAACGCTTAATTGAGAAGCACTGTGATGAATTCTAACCATTCATGCACAGTTATCTTGTATAAATGTCATTTTCAATGTGAAAAGACTGTAGTTCACTCGGTGGCGCGCGCTACGCGCTTGTAGATCTGCTATTTTTCAATAGCCTGGGTACCGCGCTTCCTACAACAAACCTTGAGTGTGTTTGTGTCTGTGGCTCCACCTGTCTGTGTAGGATGATGCCAGGAAGCTTCAGCACCTTGCAGACACCATGGAGGAAGGCACCATGCCAAAGGAAATGGCAGACATCATTATACGTTTGTGGAACGATTGTGGCATCCAGCAATGCTATGAACGAGCCGCAGAATACCAGCTCAATGACTCTGCCGGATAGTAAGTCAGCTCCTTTCTGCTACGGGAAACTTCATCATGGGTGTACAATGTAGAAGAGTAGCTGTGGCTGACAATAAGTAGTTTAGTACCTCTCAAATACAAAGGGGCAGTCGATGAGTGAGTGGTACTGTATGTCTTTGGTTTCCCTTGTGGGAGATCAAGGTTCAAATCCGGGTGGTTTCCTAAGAACTAACGAGATGAGTAAATCTGTAAGATATGTTACCTTGTGTGAAAAGGACTTGTGTGATCAGAGAAGTTCATTGTTTGGCAGCTACCTGTGTGACTTGGCGAGACTGGTGGTGCCAGGCTACGTGCCTACGGAGCAGGATGTGTTGCGCTCAAGAGTAAAGACCACTGTGTCTGAAACTGAGGAGAATGGATGTATGTTTGTAGTGCGCCTGTATCTCTCAAGATCTTCACTGCAACTGCCTTTCCACCAGGCAGAGACACATACCCCTCTGAAATAAATGCAGAATAAACCGCTTTATTTAACGGAATGACAGGGGCAGCAGGGAATTCTCCTTTAAGTACCTGCCCACCCCTACAGAGTGTGTGGGTTTGAATCTACCACGGTACATCTGGCTTTGTCGGGAGTCTATAATGAACACGATGGGCTATATGCACACAGAATAACTCTTCCTATACTATGGGGCCGCTTCCCTACTTCCTTCACGGGTGTTACCGATGATATTAAGGCTCTGTTCCATTTAGGAGTGGTTCTCAAATGTTTTATTTTCAAGGACCCCCATAACTCTGAGAGTGCACAAAATGTACACACACACATTTGTACACTCTCAGAGTTACACACCCGTACGGAGCCATTTGGAACCCACTCAAGGACACTTTGAGACCCACTGGTGTAGCAGAGTGAGCCAACGTGCACGATAGCAGCACCCTGACTCTGTCTGACCAGAATGGAACAGAGCCTTAATTAGTATCATTATGTAACACCTGTGAAGGAAGTAGGGAAGGGGCCCAAGTTCTTTCCAAAATGGCGTGCGTGCATATATAGCCCATTGGCCCGTGTTCGGGGAGGGTGATATTTGTCGCTGCACGTACTCCGACGGGCTGGGGCGGCACCTGTCAGCAGGGAGCGTTGTACGGGAGGAGTAGGACGGAGGCTCAGGGACAAATTAGCCATTGGGCCAGTGGGGCCCTTGGCTCTCAGTGGGCCGCACGGTACTTGGTTTGAAGACCTGAAAAAGGCCCTTCATTGGTCATGATGGCAGTGACAAATGTGTGTGGGGAGGAATTACGGTAATTGGCATAATGACTAAAACTGTGGGGGGGGGGGGGGAAATAAGCTCAAGAGTTTTGTTATGTTTCATCTTTTTGACAGATAAAAGTAAATACCAGCTACATTGATTGTCTGAGGAAGAGCTAGAGGCATAGGTATTATAATAAATTACCTATGGGAACGTGATGCAGTGTGCCGAGTGCGACTCTATTTTTCTATTTCAGGGAATCCAACATCCACTGAGACTGAGGCAGATTCAGAAGAGCTAGACTGGATACTGGATAGACATTCAAACTAGACTGAGGCAGGGACAGCACTGGGACAGGTTCAGAATGACTAGCACAACAACACTGGGACAATTGGACAGGTTCAGAATGACAGGGACAAACTGTCACACTAGACTGTGACAGGGATAAAATAACCAGCCTAGGACAGGGACAAACTGTCACACTAGACTGTGACAGGGATAAAATAACCAGACTAGGACAAGGAAAAACCCAGTAGACGTCAAAATAGGACATGAGCAGGTGGTTGGACACCTGGTCAGAGTTATGAGGTTTTGAGTTGCTTCATTGTTGGCTGTGTGTGTGTGTGTGTGTGTGTGTGTGTGTGTAAAGATATCAAGGGTGGACCTGGGCCGGTCCAGGCACCTTGGTTGGTAATCCAGCATTACAGTGCGAGTCCTGATCCCGACGAACCTTGCTGTGTGTTCCCCCCCATCTCTCTTCCCGTTTCCTGTCAAGCTACTGAATATCTATCAATAAAAAGGCAAAAAAGCCCCAAAAATATCTTAAAAGAAAAAATATATATATCAAGAGTGATTTTAATGAACAAATACAGTGTATTAAAGCTCGATATGTCGTTTGTATGATAAATAACCAAGGCTATTAACTGCTCATTTTATTTCATTCACCTCAAATTGTTTTCATTCTAATTAAGTTCTTACAGCGTCAGAGTGCTCTACTGCCACTGAATGTGACATTTTGTCATGTTGACAAAAGTACTGCAGTAACAGTAACTGTTTGAAATCCCTGTATTAATAGTTTGTGAATGAATATCTTTTCATTTAGCATATTCTGAGGATGATGCATTGTGACTGCACCCAGTCACAGTACTTCCACAGTGGTTGTAACGTTTTGAACAAAGCAGTTTTGTAACGGGGTTGTTCATTTTTGATGCCTTTTCAGGGACTACAGTATTTAGTTGTCTAGTGACGAATTTCATTTTCTTTTACTACTTGAAACAACTAGGTTTATTCTGTGACGTGTGGTTGGTCAACCAAGCCAAATCTAAATGTGTTCTGTATTCTCTTCTCTCCAGCCTCCACCTGCCATCTATGACAAAGCGCTTGATGAGAGAGAACATTCCATTGATGAATGGAAAGGTAATGTTGGGAAAACTCATTATATTAGGTGGTTATACTAGTTCAAACACGGGGATATGTTATGCACATTCAATTTTGTGCATTGAGTAGGGATGGAGCTCGAAACCCGATACACAAACAGACCCGATAACAAGCTTATCGAGTACCCGGTATCAATAAGCTTTGGACTTATCAAGCCTGTTATCGAGCATAGTGGCCCACATGACGTCATGTTTAAACAATCAAGACAAGAGGCGATCAAGAAATAAGTCTGAGTCAAATGGAATTTGTTCTTGTTCCATTTCACACTCTTCTGTTACTATGTTTGAATGCTTTTCTTTTCCTTGACAGAACTAATATACAAAGAGGTGATGAACTTTGAGGAGAGAACGAAGAATGGCGTCGTGAAGGGACAGCCTTCACCTTCAGGTACTCTCACTGCATAGCCCTAATCGCTCTGTAAGTGAACCTACTATAATAACTTAATGGAGTTATTACTCTTGTAACCAAAGAAAAAACACTGTGCCCATTGCCCATATGTCTCTGTCCTTTTCATCTTGTTTGTTTGATTGCAAATTTGTGCAACGCTATAATGTATGTAAGGTTAATTTACACACTGCATTACAATAGCAATTTTTGAACATTTGTACCTATAGCTATTGACCTATTAATGAAATTGTTCATGTTTATATAGCTCTGGTCCATAGCCCTAATGCCCTTTGTTGCCGTTGCATTAAGGCTCTGCCACTCTTTGCTTCTAGCCCTCGCATGAAACGCAGACCAGCCTCTCCTCAAAAAACATTTAAGCTACTCACCAATACAAAGGCGGTTCCATAGCTCTAATGAAGGCATTAGAGCTATGGACCAGAGCTGGATCTATGGATCTATGTTTAAGGTTGGGGTCCTGGATCAAGTACAGTGTACTGTCTGTGCTGTATTTAGTCTGCTCTTAATGGCATTATTCCACCAGTTTTGGAAAGTGAGTGTAATTATCACACTTTGCCACATGAGTGCAGTATTGGTCATAGTGGAGTGAATCACTCACTGCTTAAAATGGGCCACACAGAATCCAGTGCTGATAACAGCTGCCTATGCATGTTTAGTCTCCCTGGGATTCCCTAACATTTGAGTGTTGACTCAGGAAAGGGAATGTGTGTTGCTAGTGTGCTTCACCTTTGTTCCTATGCAGCCATTCATGGGAACTGTTGAATGTTGCTCGTGTGTTCAGTTTAGGTTAGATTATCCACAAGAGAAGATCGTTTTGCTCAGGTCAATGCACAGGCCTACATTCAAGACAAGACAATACATATAGGTTCTTTTGATGAATCTATTATATCTGTCTCTCTCTTTCTCCATCATTTGTAATCAAGCACATGCTGAGACTAGTCGACGCAGTACTGTAATGCAATGTTTTTCAGGATATTGCAGTGCTGCACTCTGTACTGTACTGATAATTTGTAAAAAGCTGAAAATGACTCAGGCCTACATGACTTAAGTCACATGCAGTGCAGCGTAGTATTGCCGCGCAGGGAGTCAAACCAATGTATTGCAGTGCAAAGCCTGGCAGTATGATTTTAGAGTGGTTGTTCAGTAACAAGGGTCTCTTTTGTCTGCTGCTCATTGCTTTTGTTTCATCACTTCCAATTTCACTTGTTTATCCTGTATGCGTTCTCTCTCCTCATTGGATGAAATTGGTATGCCAAATGTTCTATTTAGGCCTACTGAAGTTCTGGAGAGACCACTGTGACTGAACAAACAATGCACTTAAAGCAATCAAATGGGAGACAAAGATACAAGTGATCTTCCTGGGCCGAGAGAGAGCGAGTGCATTTCCTTCTGCTTGAGCCACCGCACACACAGTACACAGGGACGGCTACAGAGGGGTGCAAGGGAGCGCTTTAACCCCCTCTGGTGGAGGCGTAGCCCCCCCTAATCCCCCCTCCAAACAAGCCAAATTGACTGACTTCTATGTAAACCTTTTGACCCCTAAGTCAAAAGGTTTTAGTTAAATTTAAACTAAAGTTTTTTTAATCAACTGGGCAGACCCAAACCCTAAACAACAACAATATACAATTATACAGAGCACAAACACAAAATTCGCAAACCACACTGGAACAACAAACTAACAGACACTTAACAAAAATAAGGCATATGCAGAAACCTAACTGGAAACAGGTGAACACGAAACATTACACAGGCTTTGAACTTCCCATTGCAATTAGAACTGCCGACTCACCCCCAATCTTCCGCTGTAGTCTAAAGACTCACCTCTCCAGACTCACCTCTTCAGACTAGCACTTGCCGTAGCACTTGCCCTAGCTTCAAAGAAGCAGGCTTATGCGAACGCTGAAAATGTAATTTAGAATTTCAATAGCACCATCAGAATCAACTTTATTGTCACATCACGGTTTTACAAGTAAAAGAGTGGGTGAAATTTGTTTTTGTGGGAAAACAGGGACAAAACAGGTAGCAATTACAATGGAAGACAGGATTAGGCCGTTACTACAAAATAAACACAGGAACATGACAGTAAACTACAACCTGAATACACCACAGAAAACCGGAAACAAAAAAAGATCACTACAAAATAAAACACAAGGTGACAAATCCTGATAGTTGTGAGCTTGCAGGTGGGCTATAATTAACGCGGTGCTGGCGTGCAGGGATGGTGCATAAATTAGGCAGAATTCTCTGTGTTACATCCCAAACACTGTTTGTAGGTGTTATTGGTGTTTTCTGTTGTTATCTATCGTGTTTTGTTCATTGTTCTGCCGTCTGTCCCTAGACTGAACCTTGTACACTGTAACTCCTTCAGTGGTGTAAACTAAAGTAACTACATTTACTTAAGTACTGTACTTAAGTACCATTTTCAATACTTTTACTTCTACCACACTACAACTCAGAGGCAAATATAATTATAATTATTTGAAAAATGTATTTATTTACTAGTTACTTTGTAGATTTAGATTATTATTACAAAACATACATATAATCACTTCATTTCAGCTATTTGAAAATGGCTAAGTTTTCAACCACTTTCATATCAAGGACCAATATTTATTCTGCATTTGAGCCACGGACCACCATTTAATGAGATTTAGCCTCTCAGACCCAAAACTTTGAATATTTTGTTATTGTTAGATAAGATTATCTCCACAATTCCATCAGCTGTATTGATGTGGTAGGGAGATAACAGGCAAACGTTAATCACAATTATTATTCTAATTCCCTAATTATATAAACTTCTTAATTCAGTTTAATGCACATGTTCAACAATAATTTAACTCTTGAGAGTGTGAAATCAAACCAAATGGACCCGCAAGGATCCATTTGGTTTCATTTTATGCTCTTATCAGTTACAGATCTATACTATAAGGGTCCACTTATGGCTCCCTAACTATCCATCTTTTAGCTGGGGACCACCTGAAACCCCCTCAAGGACTACTGGTGGCCCCCGGACCACTGGTTGAAAATCACTGACTTACAGTAAAACATGCGAGTATCCTTTGTTTTTCCACCACTGAACCCCCCGCGCTGCCGTTGTATTCCCTTAGCACAGGTGCAGCCGTGAACAGCAGCGAGAGCCTCCCTCCCTCGTCCTCCGTCAACGACATCTCATCCATGTCCACCGACCAGACCCTGGCCTCTGCTCTGACGCCGACAGCAGCCTGGAGACCTCCGCAGGACCCCTGGGGTGTTGCAGGTGACTAGCCGCCTGCCTGCGCAACCCCACGTTCTTCCGAAGGTGAAGAAAGAAAGAACCCCCCCATACATAGGAAACCAACCTACTGCTACTACCCCAACAAAAGAAAAATGACTGACGGAAATACGACGACAACTAAAAATACAAATAAATGATACGAAAATATGAAAATGGGTATGTCGAGAACAAAAACGGACTTAAGGAAACGGGTAGATACGACAGTAGAATAACGAAATCTGAAATGACGAAAATCTAAAGCCTGCGCATTTTCATTCAAAAAATAAACAAAAAATTGTAGGCTACTGACGCTCAATTAAATGAGCTGAGATATATGTTTATGAACTTCTAGTTGCTTTGCTTATATCTCCCCACCCCTATTGTACATGGCATCAACAATGCTTAAAACTGGCATCTTTCTGTAAAGTGTATATTGACTGGCTGCTGGTCTTCTAATCCCCTACACAAGCATCTATGCTTCAGTCAATGTGACAAGGTGGGCTGCCATTTTATTCACCAACACTGTAAACTTCCATTCACTTTCATCCCCCAAGCCCGTCTCTACAGGGATGGCCCCAGAGACTCTCCTTCCTGTCCCCATCCAACACATGTCACCCCTAATGTGAGGTTGCCATATTTGTGTGTTTGTGTGTGACTATTCCATCCACCAGGGTATGTATTTTGCTCTGAAGCAGACCCTGTTTTACTTGTAAATAATGTAATTGTGTACAGCTGAGGGGCGCAGAGTGGGACCGATGGCCAGTACACTGGGAGTTCTCTGATGAGCGCACCTTGCCACATCGTTGCTTTCCACCTTAGTTGCCCCTGCGTGTAGCTATAGATCTGCATGTCTAGATGAAACTATGCTAATCTCACTGTATGCTAAAATAAGTCTGTAATCTGCAGACCTTTGTTTATATACAATGTAATGTAAATAAGCTCCAAACACGGGGGGTTCTGGTCAGAGGATAGGGTGTGTGTGTGTGTGTGTGTGTGTGTGTGTGTGTGTGTATGAGCGAGGCATAGACACTTTGCTCTGTAAATGTTAGGGCTGGGATCAAGCCTTTTAGGGTCAGTGCACTCACAAATCACACTTCACTGCATTGCGTTCGGTGCTCTTCTGGATGAGGCTTGATTCCAGTGTAATGTCCCTGACTCCATTTTACTTAGTTTGTGTGATCTATCCTTCCACATCCCTCCACCCCTCCACAGGCCCATCACTCCCACAGACACTGTCAAATCCTGAGTGTTCATTTAACCATTTCCCTATTTTGGGCAAAAGAAATGGCGAAAATTAGGAGATCTACAAGCTCACAACGTGGCACCATGCAACCCATTTTGAGCTTGTAGATAGGGTATTTCTGCCACACAATAACATGGTGTGATAAAGTATATCAAAGGACTCAAGTGGTTAAAGGGACTTGAAAGGCCTATTTTGTACTTTGTTTCCTGTGCAGGTGGAAAAACTACAGATGGATAAAAACATAGATGGCTGACCTTACACTGGTACACTGCCATTTGCACATTAAATCTAAACCATTATTAATTATATTAGCTGCAGCTGCATTGCTTACTGTACAACAAAGTGTGCTACATTTCAGCATCCCGTGTCTTTACCTTTCTGTAGTTTTTAACATACAGGCAAACAAACTACAAATCGTCCCACTTTTCCTCTGAGAGTGTACACTATCTACCTGCCATCTCTGTGTTACAGTAAAGCTGTGGTAAGTGATATTTTTGGGTTATTTGTTAAAACGGTAAAGATCTATGTTGCAATAGCAATTATTGCTATAGATAGTTTGTTCAGTAACAGGGGTCAATCTCCCTGTCTCTATAGATAGTTTGTTCAGTAACAGGGGTCAATCTCCCTGTCTCTATAGATGGTTTGTTCAGTAACAGGGGTCAATCTCCCTGTCTCTATAGATAGTTTGTTCAGTAACAGGGGTCAATCTCCCTGTCTCTATAGATAGTTTGTTCAGTAACAGGGGTCAATCTCCCTGTCTCTATAGATGGTTTGTTCAGTAACAGGGGTCAATCTCCCTGTCTCTATAGATAGTTTGTTCAGTAACAGGGGTCAATCTCCCTGTCTCTATAGATAGTTTGTTCAGTAACAGGGGTCAATCTCCCTGTCTCTATAGATAGTTTGTTCAGTAACAGGGGTCAATCTCCCTGTCTCTCCAGCTTGGTATACATTTCCAGGGACAACAATGTCATCCACAACCCCACGAAGAGTGTTTCATTGCAACACTAGTCTATACTATATCAATGAATATAGCTATATAACACTTATAATAAAACACTTATATAACCTTTAAATGAACACTGATGATTTCACTATGTAGACACATGAGCCTGGTCTGTTTATAAGTTATTGTGGCATTACTAGAAGAAGACTATACAAGGAAATATTTTAGGGAAAACTAGATGTGATAATGTCGGTATAGAGAAGGCAGTGAGCCACACCGTTTACCTCATACCATGTTTTGTTCCAATGTAAACATCAAACACACTTCACTGAATGACGACTCATGCAATGTTTGTGTTAAATCAAAAGGGAATTGGATATACAGACTACCTAACAGTCAGTTGCGTTGAAAAGATCACATTTGAGATGTATTGTATATTTTAATTTATTTATTTTGATAGACGCGGAAAGCTGAATTATGGCAAGTGCCTTTTGGAATGATACAGATTTTGTTTTCCCTCTCACTGTATACAGAATTTATCCATTTTAGTCGTGGTACTGAAGCTTGAAGCTACTGATAGAGCCCATTGTGTGAGACACTAAGGAGGTGCGACCATTGGATCATGGCTAATTTAGACTTTGACGTAAGACTGCGCTGCTTGCCGATAATCACTTAATTTGGGGCGAGTTACATGGCTGCACAACAAAGTTTAAATAACAGATCACAAGTTTACAGTGAAAATGTACATGGCCTGTCTTTTTATGCTGTGTTTACCAATCTCCTCTCTCAGAGTAACATGCCTGGTCAAGTGGTCAAAGCCGTAATCGTGAAGGTTTAATATCTGATTCATACTTGGTCGCACACCAAAGAATAGCAGATCTACTCTGCAAGCTCACAACCCGTCACACTCAAACTGGAATTTTCATAAACTCGCACCACCCCAATATTCTTTCAATGTTTTCGTTATTGAGTGGTGCAGCCACTCCAAGGAACAGCAATGTGTGTCCCTATGTCTGTTTAGAGTACCAACATGTGACAAAGTGGCACTGTTGAGCTTCACACTGTGCACAGCTGCATGATGGGAAGCTGAGTTTTTAGCAGCCATTATGTGATTTTGGGTGTGACAGTACAGTACAGGGACCCCCACATGGAAACTCTGTTCTTTCTACTGTTTGGAACGCGGGGCGGCTCGCCTGAACCAGGCCGGAACCCTGGGCGCGTTCCTGTGGCTCTGGAAGTTCCGTGGACCCCCCAGGGGATGTTTTCTTGTCAACATCTGGGCCCAGGTTTAGAAGTTCTCCACGACCCCTCACATGCACACACTGTAGAACAGCATTTGCATTCTCCATTCGGCTAATACGGCACCACCTTCATCCACAATCACATCTTATCCAATTTCCAAATAATCAATCATCTTAGAATTATTACAAAACATTTTATGTTACTCATACTTGTAATCAGGTAGCGGCCACCATTTACGATGTACTCCTATCAATTAGCAAATGGAACACATGACCCATGTTGGATTAGTTTTAGTTTTTGTACTTTTTCTGTCATTCATTCATTCTATTGTTTCTCCACACACGTGTAGTGTTGATGTTTTTATTGGGCACAGCTGATGAGAGTTACAGAGGTCATCATATTTGTGTTGTATACAAGTAGAAAGTAGAAACGTTGTGAGCTACTGTATGTCTTTTACCCACACCTTGAGTGCAATCACTATGCATCATTTGCATAATAACTAGGACCAGATTATTTCACGGATTCACGGAATGGCCGTGATCTGCTCTTGTTTTATATAATTTCACAGTGATCACCAATGTGGTTGATTCCGAATCAAGATTGAAAATGGTTGAATCAAATCAGCATTAGGCTATGTGTTTAACAAAAGAAAATGCGTTCAAACAACATTGAACATTGAATTGAATCAACCCTTAAACTAGCTTGTACTGTATGTTGTAGCATGGCTTGTGTTGAGTACGTGACTCAGAATAAAAGGTACTATACTAATCACTATACAATATTGTTCCACACAATGAGGGATGTTTCCACTATACAGTCTTTGCAGATCGAGGCCTCACAGATACAGTAAGACTGTTCCATAGACCTTTCGTTGACATATTTTGGCTACACTACTTGGACAGTCCTGTACTGTTTGCATCGGTGTCGGTGTGACTTTTTGCATGAACTACGCCTATAATATACCATGTACATACAGGATCGTAACCCCAAACCTACACCTATAGTACATGATATTTAATAACTACATTTAGTTTACACTTTCTTTGCCAGTGGCTTATGTAGAGTGAAACATGCAAAGATTATGGCCACAGATCTAACGGGGGTTACTGAGGGCGGTCTCTCCAGAATAAGCTATAGCTTGTCTTTGTGTTCAGGGTCTGTTCAGGGCATTCTTTAGAAAAAACAGGGTGGAACTTTCATGACTACGATTTTCTTACCGCTGGTTTTAGAGTGATATTAGTGGGCTCCAGTACTGCAGATTCTCCCAATGTACTGTTGTAGTTTTTCTACTGGGAATTTTTAACCATACCCATGAAATTAATTTTTACCTTGAAGTAATGAACTCTCAATAAGCATAATTATTCCGGTCGTCAATGCAAAAAGTTTAAAACGCCTCTTTCTTTCTTTGTCTCATTTTCCTGAATATCCTTCCAGAGAGTTTTGTTTTTCTAAAAGGTGCTCTTTAGACCTTTTTTTATTCCAAATGGCTTGAGTCTTCATTAATCTTATACAAAGAAACCGTGGTGTCAGCACTGAATGTAGAAAAGAGTGGTTTTTCTATGATGCTTGTCAAAGCTGGTCAGCTTTGTTATCTGTGTGTGTGTGTGTGTGTGTGTGTGTGTGTGTGTGTGTGTGTGTGTGTGTGTGTGTGTGTGTGTGTGTGTGTGCGTGCGTGCGTGCGTGCATGCGTGCGTGCGTGCGTGCGTGCGTGCGTGTGTGTGTGTGTGTGTGTGTGTGTGTGTGTGTGTGTGCGTGTGCGTGTGCATTCATTACAATCTGTCTGTCTATAAGGCTGAATTGTATATGATCTGGGTTCTTGTCAAAAAGGCAGTTTCCACACATGTGCTCAGATTATAAATGTGTTTATATTTTGGCCTTTAAGAAGCAGACCTGAGTTTTGTGTGATGGATTTTAAGGGAGTTAATGGAGAGGTTTTGGTAAAGAGCCATAATACTCTTTGTGTACTCTGTGTAATTGTGTGATAGCTTAATGGGTTGCAGTAGGCCTACTGTGTGTAACTGGAAATAGGAGGGGTGTGTGTATTCATGTACGGTCACAACAACATTAGAATTAGAATGGTGTTGATGCCCCCCCCCCCCCCCCCCCACAACCCTGTATAAAAATGTATGCTTAAAACAAAGTTGTCCAAAAGACAGGTTGCAGTTTTGTGACTATTCAAACCATATTTTGTCTCGTTTCACTCCTAATTTGACCACTGGGGACGTAAGCTGATTTCTTTAGGATTCAGGATGAGCACATTCATACTGTACGTCACTGTCTCTCAACATCAGGTACGGCCCGGGGACCACCGGGGGTCCGACTGGACCCCCTGGTGTATCAGGGGCACTGTTTAACAGTGTAGATTGGGCTTCCAGAGCAACAACAAAAAACAAGTTGAGAATGACTGAAGTAAACTATACTGCAACCTTAATTTCAAATCTTGGTCAAATCTTTTGTAAAATAGCTCCGGTCAATTAGCCTTAAGCCCGCAACAGCTTAAGGCTATGGAGCAGAGCTACTCTTGGACCCCTAGTGGTCCCTGTACTGATGTTGAGGACCAGTGCTATAAGTAACTACTGTATATTTGCTATTATGTTCTTTTCTGCATCACTCAAAAACTGTTAGACAGTCAAATCCATCAAATCAAATGTGGTTTCAGGAAGCGGCTTCAGACAGTTGTGATGGCTGACGTTTTTCTTTTTTTCTCTCTCTCAATTTGTTCTCTCCTGATGGATGTCATATTGTAAATGGCAAACAATGCAAAATGCAATAAACACTTTAGTGCAGTCAGACAGGGAGGCAGGCTACTTTGTACTGCAAGGGCCATGAGGTGAAGCTGATATTTATTGTTTAGAGGGGGGTTTCTTTATGTGAAAAACTAAACTCTAAAATGGATGAAAAGCCAGTTTGGTTCTTCAGAATCAGGTGGTGTTGTATTCCTTAATCCTTTGATTGGTTCTTCTCTCTTTTTTTGACTGTGCTGTTTATTGTTTCAGGAAATTATTCTGTTGACATTGTTCAGGTTGAAAATAAATTTAAGAAATGTATCCGTTTCACGCTGATGGTCTCAAGCTTCAGGATATAGTATTCCAATCACAAAAATGCTAAAGAAAAAAATAAAGTTTAAAAAATTAAATGAATATTGGAAGCTGTTACTGTAAACACTCAACATTTTAAAGGAACTGTGTATGTATAAAACATAAAACAAATAAAAATACAAAATATATGTATGTGATTGAAAATAAACAAAATCTTTGACCTTGGAGAAGTGTTTCTTTAATTGTTTTATCCTGGGTTGTTTGTTTAATGATTATACAATATAGCTTTTTTTTGGCCAATAGCATGGAAGGAATAGGGCATAGCAGTGCAGTGGTGGTCATTTTGACTGCTTGCACAGATAGAAAGCCCATTCATTTTCCCTGTAGAGATTTCTGAAAAAATGTATATATATATTGATTATTTTAAGCCTGGAACCAAGCCATCCAGGCTCCTGGGATGGAGCTCGAAACCCGATAACCCGTAAAACCCGACAACAAGCTTATTGAGTACCCAGCCGGTATCAATAAGCTTATTGAGTACCCAGCCGGTATCAATAAGCTTATTGAGTACCCAGCCGGTATCAATAAGCTTATTGAGTACCCAGCCGGTATCAATAAGCTTATTGAGTACCCAGCCGGTATCAATAAGCCGGCTTATCAAGCCTGTTACCAAGCATATATAGCGGCCCATGACGTCATGTTTAAGCAATCAAGACAAGAGGTGATGAAGAAATAGTGTGAATCACCCATGCTGGCACAAACATGTGGGTCTAAAAGTATATTATATACCTGCCAACCAGTGCTGACGGTACAGGGCCGCCCGCTGGCCTATAGCTGCTCCAGGCCACTACATACCACATATGTAGGTGCATGCCTGTCGAGTCCCCATCCTGTTGACCTTTGCTGCGGGTCATTCCCTGTCCCTCTCTCCCTGTTTCCTGTCTCTCTCCATTGTGTCCTATCAATAACGGTAGAAATGTCCCAAAAAATATCTTAAAGAAATTGAAAAATAAAGTGACTGCACACACGTTAACCAGTTTAACGGTTTCTTCAATGTTATTTTCCAAAAGTAAAAAGGTCAAGCTTGCCTCCCATCTGTTAGAAAAGTACTGTATTTGAAGGCCCTGGTAGTGCAAGTGATATTTTTTTGGTTACTATGCATTTTTCTGTTTATAAAGAGCTGAAGATACATGGAGATTTACAGTACTACTCATCTATCAATCTATAAATGCACCATAAGTCCACGTAACTCGAGAACCCCCCCCCCCCCCACCACCGCAGGGGGTGCAGTGGCCAGTATCCAGTCGTTAGTGAAGATAATCGATGCTAACGTTGTAGATCGGCTATAATTATATGTTCACAAATTCATTTTCTTTCTGATATTAAATTAAATTAATGACATTCCTGGAGGTGTAGGCAGAAATGCTGTTGTTTTTCCATAAAGCATCCAATGAACACTTATGTCTTACTAGATCACACTATAATGCGTTATACACATGCCCTAAAATGATAGGAATGTTATAATTTTAATGCATTATTATTATTTTGACTGAGAATGACTGAATTTTCACTACTGCCCCGAAAACTTATTTTACAAATCATTCCGACTAGTATGTCTGAGTGCTGCACTTTAGTTATACATGCAGTGTAATAAGTTGATTATATAATGCATGCATTGTACTGTATGTTTATAATTCATTATAGACATCATGGACTTCGATAGAAATTGTTACCATAGGGTTAAATCAAAGTTCTGTAAAGGGCTGGGCTATTCAAGCAAAGTCAACGACAAAGTGATACACAAACGTGCATATTTACTCATAATTCAGACAACTTTATTATTCTTTTCCTGTGGGAAGCATGGTGTCATGAAAACATTCCACTGCCCCAGTCTTCTGTCCATAACCTGCTCCTTATATTAGGGAGGAATCAGAGATCACGCCGACACCGTCAGCTTGCATCAAGTGTATCAGGGGCATCATTTGGAGTCTCAGGGGAGTGTTCATGTACATTTAACCTAACATTACATTATTTTAAGCATATCTTTCCTCAACTCTTAATATTTTCCACAGATTAATCTGATCAACGCTGTGTGCATCTCAATCCATGCCCGTCCATCATCTATACATGTGACATGTGACAGAAAACACGTGTCTATAACAGACACGTGTTTTCTTGTGTGCAACCATACATTCCGTAACCACTTTCGACCTGGCGTCACTATTTTGAGGCATGCCATTATAGTCGGAACATTTTCTAAATGTTCTCTTTTCCCCTGCAAAATAGCAAAGATAGTGGAAGTACAAACCTCGCGTTGCAACGTCTTGAGTTGTTAGCTTGTACATCCATCTTCGCTATTTTTTAATTGTTTGAACTGTTTGACACCCCATATTTATTTATGAAATGACACTGAAGTCCATTATCGCCTGATTAATTAATCCAGGCTCCCCTCTGTTTGGTAGTTGTCCAGGCACTTTATTTTCACGGGTCGGTAGACGGCACATTTCAGAGGTTCGGTTTGAAGCCAAATTCTTTCAGTGTTCAGTGTTTGAGTCAGTCATCCTATGCAAGTGACAATGTTGTGCAAGGAACAATACATTACCGTAGGTTTAATTAAGACTGGTGCAAGGCCTAAATAGGTCCTCCTCTCCACAGGAAAGTGACCTAGCAGCAGATTTGAGCCACTAGAACAGATAGTGTGTGTGCGTGTGTGTATGTACGTGCGTATATTGTGCGTGCATGCACATGAGTGTACGTACGTTGTACGTATGTGCATGTGTGTTTGACAAAAGACTAGCCACAGCTTTAGACTCATATCGTTCCACTTGTACCCATTAATAACTCATCTGCAGACAACATTTGAAAGCTACATAAATACATAATCAAAGTTACTTAGACATTCACAAATTGTACTCTGACCTCCCTAGACTATGAAATGCACGCACGCACGCACGCGCACACACACACCTCTTCCTGTTGCATGTACAATTGTATCTAGCTGTTGATCCAACTCATACGTTCTGACACATCTGATGTTCACAGTAGACACACACACACACACACACACACACACACACACACACACACACACACACACACACACACACACACGTTATGACTAGTGGATTACATGGCATCCCGGTCTGCTTTCCACTGTGCACATTGCAATACTCCATCAAAGCTACGCTTCCCAAAGCATTCACAGAATGACTACACCTACAGTGCTCTTTTCGGGGGAGAATGTACACAGCCATCGGAATACAATATTGAAATCACAACAGAAATAGAGGCAACAACATAGAGGCTATTCATCCCAATGAATTCCAACTGGGAACTCTCAGAAATTTAGTTTACAAGCTATAAAACATCCTCAAGTATTGATTGAACACAGGCCAAATCTTTCTGAATCATGCTTAAAGCAGTGTCTAGTCTACAATGATCTATAAAATATTTACATTACAGGTCTTTCTTTGTTTTGGTCATGGACTGAAGGTAACGGCACAGAAGCATAGACACATATACAGTATATTCACCCATTTTGGATAATGCACATGAAATGTTCAGTACCACATTGTACAAATTAAACAAACCTGTAAGTGCAAGGAAAAGCCTTGATACAAAATAAAATATCATATATTGATAACTCTGCTTAAATATCATACATACATTAAAATATTACTTTAGATCTTTCTTTTTTTTCCTTTTTGTTTTTACATACATGTTCTTCAGCATTGTTTCCCTCTATGTACAAAGGCAGATACAGACTTACATGGAACAATAAGTTGGTTACATATTTGGTTGGATCTCAAAAGTGAAATGGGGGGTGGGGAGTGTTTTTCCACGTCTTTCAGGGTTTTCAGGTCCAGAGCTTGTATCATAAGTCGGGTTTTTTTAAGATTAAGAGTCTGTTCACTTGACTTTACAAATGAGTGAGTGCAAGTTTTCTGATGTAACCATACCACATTCTGAGTATGTAGAAGATCGTTAGGTTCAAGATGACCTCCGGTGACATCTATAGTTTCACAGGTGACTTGACTCGTCTTCAGTTTCCAAAGGTGCCTATATTCTTCTCCTCAGTCACGTAGAATCCCCTGTAATGACAGAAACTAAAACCAACTTGGACCCCCTTTTACATTCACATCACATAGCACATCATCTCCAGTGTTCCCTCTCATTCCATTAGAAATGACGCAGCCCACATCACTGCATTCTGGCCGGCAATGGTCCTTCTACTGGATCCAGATGGTATTGTTACGTTCTGGCCGACGGTTGTCAGTGGCCGCTCCAGTGCCAGACGTGGTGAGACCACCGAACGTGGAGAAGAACTGCTCCATCTCCTTCTGCAGCGTCTGGTTGCGTCGCTCGGCATCGTCTTTGGCGCGCTCTGCATTTCGTAGCTTGATCTCCACCATGGTGTACTTCTTCCTCTCCTGGTCAAGCTCCTCGTGGATGTTCACCATCTCTGTCTCCAGCTCCAGGTTACGCTGCTCCAGGCTGGAAAGGCAGTCAGTGGACATTTAGAAGAAGGTGTCAAGTGGAAAGGTGACAGTTCATCAATCAATGAGTCTACTTTCTGTTCGACAAGCAAAAGCAAATGAGGCTAATTTTGTCCAAAATTGCTATTTCTGAAAACATTTATGAAATGATGCGTTCTATTCTATCCTTACCTCTTTATCCTGGCCTCGTACTCTGTCTTCTGTTTGTGCATCTCCTGTTTAAGGCTGGAGACTAAGCTGTGGAGAGCGCTGTGACCACTAGTCCCATTACTGACCGGGAAGCCATCACTGTTATCACTACTACTGGTTCCTCCACTGCTTCTCCCTCGTCCAACAACACCTCCGTCTCCATTGCCATTCCCTCCTCCTCCTCCTCCTCCTCCTCCTCCGGACTGACAGAGGTCACTGTCGTGGCCCGGTCCGTCCAGCTCTTCGTAGTGACTGCCGTAGAAGTCCTGCTCGGGGCAGGTGGTGGTGGAGGAGCGGCAGGACGTGGAGTTGTCCGGCAGGGAGATCTCACAGGAGGAGGTGGACCAGGTGGCGCTGTCCACACTCTGCTTGTCCTCACAGCCACTGTTCAGACAGTTGGCCGTCACGTGGTGGTTCTGCTGCTGGAGGTTGTGCTGGTTGAGGTGGACGTTGTCGTAGGTGGACAGGCGGTTCTGATCCCCGTGGTGGTGGGAGCCGTCTCGCGCCTTGTTGTTGTCGCGCAGTGTCACGTAGCCGTTTGGCACCCAGAGCCCACCGCGGCCGTTCAGAGTGCCATTCATCACATCCGTGCTGGAAACGCCCATGCGAACGCCGTTCCCTACCCCTCCCCCGCCTCCAGTGGTCACCCCACCGGTTCCCATTTTCGTGCCCGAGCCTTTAAGGGTCCCGTTGCGGCGCGCCTGCAGGCTCGCCCCGCCTCCGGGCAGAGTCTGGCTCCTCTCGTGGTTGGGGTCCGAGGAGGAGGAGGGGGGAGAAGAGGAGCTGAAGGAGCCATTCGTAACGATGCCACTGCCTTTACTGAAGGCGGGGTTCTTCTTCACAGTTGTAGGAGGGCTACGGGTAAGGTCAAACTGTCCCGCGAGGAGGCCGCCGCCACAAGGGCTGGCGGAGCGTGGGGAGGAGCTGCTGTTGTCGCCGCTGCCGTGCTGCCGGTGAGGAGGGGACTCGGGCTGCCGGTGAGGAGGGGACTCGGGCTGCCGGTGAGGAGGGGACTCGGGCTGCCGGTGAGGAGGGGACTCGGGCTGCCGGTGAGGAGGGGACTCGGGCTGCCGGTGAGGAGGGGACTCGGGCGCTTCCCAGACACACTGTCGGACTATCTGAGTGTTGTTGTTCTCTGCGTTCTGGTTTTGTCCCACGGTGATGGTGGCGGTGTCGCCGTGTCGCCGTGGCAACTCCATGTTGTTGTTGAGAAGCTCCTGCGTGGCGGGGCCGTTGTCCTCGTCTCTTGGAAACAGCACGTCATGACGACCAATCAAAACGGCCATCAGCTGCTGGACCAGAACCGTACCTGTACAACATGAGCCCAACACAAACATCCGCTTACACAAAGAACTGTTCATCTGGTTCACATCTGTAGCGTTTAGAATCCAAGAAGATTTTGTTGTATTCATGGCTGTTGAGTTATTAGGTTGTTATATTTATGCAATAATGTACAATATCATATAATCAATAGTTTTACATTTGGTATTGGTATTTTAAGTTTTTAACAGTTTTTTCTTATACTGTCTTGTAAAATGTTTTCATATTATGTAATGTATTTTATGTGTGGACCCCAGGAAAAGTAGCTGCTACTAAGGTAGTAGCTAATGGGGATCTAAATAAACAATAAATAAACCACTTTATTTACTTCTTTGTGTGACAGAACAGGCAATCTACATGTTCATAACGCAGTCATGTGACACAGTGTGAGCTTGTAGACTGGCTAGTTTCTCCATTTGGAAAAGGTTTATATTTCCTTGCAAAATGTTTATCATTAACCACTTTGAAAGTGGTTAATATACAGTATGCCATGTCAAATATTATTCTCTATTATACAGGTAACAGGTCGTTTCTGATTGGTTGAAACGGCTTCTAGCCGTGGATCAAACCAGCACCTACCTAATGGATCAAACCACCACCTAATCAAAACAAAGAATTCAGCTGCTCTGTTTTACCAGAGCGCTAGCAAACTCGGTGCTAGTATCTTGGGACATTTGTGGTCGTAGTGACTACATCTGTCATTAAAACAGTTTTCTTAGTTTTAAGGGTAACTGTTGTATAATTGCAATATTACACTTGAGGGTGTGGTTTAACGTGATTATTGCCACTTCAGTGCTTGCGGAACTCGACTTGGTCTCGTTCCTGACCGCATCACTGTCGTGGCAATAATCACATTAAACCACACCCTCTCGTGTAATATTGCTTAATTTCACACACCAGACTACAAGGCATACATACGGACCTTCCATAATTGCTACTGGATCCTCAACCTTTGGCCTCAAGATATTTGGCCCAAATACGGTGGCCAGGTTTTGGACGCTCATTTTATTCACTCCGGAGCATGACTGGACTTCATCTAAAAATCTGTGAAACAGAAAAGAAGATATTTAGATGCTTTGTTTTTGTAATGTTTATCCTTGAGTAGAACTTGAACTTAAACTTTATGTACCTGCAGATATACTTCAGAAGATTGTAATTTACAGGAGGTAGACCTTCCACAAGTTGTTTCAGTTCCTTTATGCCCTGGTGAAAACAGAATGTAATTTTGATCGATTAGCATTGTGATTTACAGCTTAAAACACACATGACATCACAATTAATGTCGATTAATGTCGACCCCTCCGGGGTTAGTGTCCAACAATGTGTCCTTTCACATTCATATCACACATGGCTGCTAATATGGACCTTTGCTTCAAGACAGGCTGTCATGTCTGTTGATATACTGATCAATAATCCTTGTCAAGCGCCAATCGATCATACCTCTATAGGAGTGTTCATCTTGGACAACTGCCATATTCCTTCATAACACTAGCATCTATCTTTGCAACCTGACGCTTTTATGCCAAACATGATCCCAAAATAGGGACAAAGTGACAAAAGAATCAAGCTTAGACACATATTCAATCCGTAGCTCACATGATTACTAGAAATTGATCTCATTCTGTGGCACCGTGTGGTTTTCAAACCTGTCGAGTCTGGCATTGCAGTTCATAGTGAAGCAAGAAGAAAAGTGATGGTGTTTTGTTCGCTCCACGTTGGACTCAATTCCCTCTCAGGTGCAGCAGCTCTCAGAGTCCTGTGGACACGCTGAGCCGCTGGACATTTAAAAGGCAGGGCATCTCTAGGCTGAACTCAGCTGTCCAGAGGATATTTACACATCCCCATGTGTGCAGCTACAGTGTTTCACCTCCATGAATCCATCATCAAGCACATGCCCATAAAAACCTTTTCACTACTGATGCCGGAATAATTCATGTGGAACTTAGTTCACAGATTCACAATGACAAGAGAAGCATTTTAACACTCGTATCCAGAGTGACTTACGAGGGTGAAATCTGGGTAAATGGTATGAAGCCTAGTCAACAAATGACTGATGGTAAACGGTCACATACGTCACATACATAAGTAGAGTGACAATAATACAGTGTAACGTCTCAACGCAACCAGGATACCAAGCACCTGTCACTCTAAACCAGGGGTTCTCAACGCTTTTGGCCGGGGACCCCCAGAGATGCTTTGGCAGTGTCTCGGGACCCCCGCTCCGCCCCCTCCCGGCCCCCAATATAAATTGACTGCTACAATAACCTTAATAATAGAGACAATACACCATAACTAAATACTGAAACCAGATCATCATTAGGGAAGGTGTATATGTGTACTATATGTAAACTCTTCATTTCCATTTCCCCCCAAAATAAATTGGCGACCCCCAGAGGGGTCGCGACACACGGGTTGAGAAACCCTGCTCTAAACAACATGCTTTGTAGTCGAGCAAAACAACTACAATGCATTGCAACAGTGGTTACAACAGTGGAATCTAGACGTGCGCGTGCGCACACACACACACACACACACACACACACACACACACACACACACACACACACACACACACACACACCCTATGAATAAATGAACACAGTTTCTAAGGGTAAGGTGAAAGTGAGCAGGTTTGAAGCAGAAACCTGGTCTCCTGTGAAGCACGTCTTATCGTGTGAGTCTGTGACAGAAATCCAATCACCATGCTGCAAATACAGACAGGCACAACACGGCCATTGTACTGGACCACTGGGCTCTGAGAGAGCAGTTTGGGGATGTAGAAACGCAAGGGATTCTTTTCAGCATTGATATTCGTCTGTTGACATACTACAAAAGGTCCTTACAATCGGCAAGTGTTATTTTTGGGGCAAATTAAATGCCCCAAAAGTTATAGGCTATATTAACTGTTTGATTCATGAGTAAATCCAGACAGAATGCAAATATTACGCATCAACTATTATTACATTTGTTGATGTGAAATATTTCCTGGCGACTATTTCATATTGTTAGTTTAGTTTAGTTTAGATAGTTTATTTATTTTCGTGTCATGTACACCTTGTGCCCAACCCTAATGGGTTTATAAGACACCATTTGCAATTACAGCATGTTTTACATTACATCATTTATGCATTTTACAGCATGTTTACATTACATAATTCCTTATATTACACCTCAGATGTATACAATATAACGATATTAGTAATATGATCATTTAGATTGAATTTAAAGTTAATATATCCGTAGGCGACACTTTTGTTTGTTAACCCATTCTGACCGGGCACCCATTTTGGTGTTGGCATCATGTCATGCTTTAGCTATTGGAAAATAGCAGATCTACAAGCTCATATCGCGCCACCGAGTGGCGCGATACGAGCTTGTAGGTCTGCTATTTTTGAAAAATCGAAGACACTTTTAGAATCTGATCTCGGGTCAGAATGGGTTAACACTGTAAATGAAGGTGAATGGTCAACAATGGTCAAACTGCTCTATTGAATGGCTTACAGATGCATCGTCCTTGCTGAGGAGTTTGGTGCAGCTTAGGAACTCTTCATATTTGGAGAACGGGATGACGGGTTCAGGCAGCTCTCTGAGATACAGCTTCAGTAAAGATGCTACAGTATGGACATCTGTGTTACTGAGAGAGAGAGAGAGAGAGAGAGAGAGAGAGAGAGAGAGTGGATATTAGGATGAATGGCAGCAACACAACATAGAGTCACTGGACACTACACGTAAGGTAGGTGAACACGGACATTGCTGTTCCTTGGAGTGGTTGCACCACTCAAAAAGAGAGAAAATAGCTGATCTACAGTTCTACACACTCACAATCGTCGAGATGCGACTAAAGCTTTCGCATACAAGATGACATGCCCAAAATGCGTACGCCAGCTTTGAAAGTGATTGAAGGGACAGAGGACGAGGCGAGCGTGAATTTAGTGCCCCGTTATAAATTACGGTGAATCCATCCCGCTCATAAATCAGTGGGACGGGTGAGAGGTGGGGACATGTGGTGCAACTCATATGGACGTGACACCTGCCGTCGTCACAGATCCTGTGATCCTGGGCTTTACTGGAAAGACCCATGGGAATGATGCAACATGAGGCACGTTGGGACCACCACCCCAAAACACGTCTTGTTTTGTCGATGTCGGGTGGTATCCTCATTATGATATTTTTTATTACTTTATTATTATATATATATTATTTATCACTTTTTTATTTACTTTCCACAGATGACAGGACCTTTTTTATGATCAACATGACCAATAACACAGCATCATCAACCGTATCGTATGTACAGTATATATATATAAAAAAATACTTTATCCAAATATTCATCTTTAAAAGACATTTCTCCAAAGCAGCCACACTATACCAAGCTGAGTGAACCATACATGTGCTGGAGGCAAATCAATTTTAAGGAGTCAAACGAAATGTATAGTGCCTCAATTACTACGATTCCAAGTGCTTGTCAGGGTGGGTGGTGGGTGGAAACCACTGAAAAATAAAACGACAACAAAAGAAAATGGAAATATGGAGATGCTAGGTTTCTGGCCGACAACAATGATTTATGGGGCTTGGGTTGAGGGTGCAGGAGGGGGGCTGGGCGGGTCTCTGGGGGGGGCCAGAAAGGAGGCGTAAAAGGGAGGAGGTTGGATGTGGCCGTTGAGGCTCCATCATTCATGATCCCACCTGTCACGCTGACTTATGGGTGAAGGTGTGTCACGTCGCAAAACACAGCTCAGCTGTATATTAAGACAGAAATCAACGGCCACTGCATGCTACGTTAAGAGTGTACACAGAGAGGTCCTCTCAGTTCTTAAGCCTAGACAGTTTTAGACCACGGTGAGACAAAACCATTTTAGAACATTGCAGAGACAACATTGAGGCAGTCTGAATGATCCTGTTGCAGTGTGGACTGATGCCGGCTGATTGAGGCTCATGAGATTGTACCCTTCTGAAGATACAAAGCTTCAGAGCGTCTCACGTGATTTATCTGTTTATCTGTCGCTCTTGCCCCTTAGGTTATGTCCCAATTGACTTCACGACAAATTTAATCTATGTAGTGTTTAGGAAAACAAGACAACATTGATATTTATTCATCTGTATTACTTGTATTTACACACACTGCAAGGCACGACCAATTTCTTCTTAGATAATAAAAGACTACATGAAATATATATATCAATATATGATAATAAATAATATATATGATATCAATATATCAAACGTTATCATTTCTGGTGTATTCAAATTCGCCGGCAAAAAACATACGGTGGATTCTGTTGGTTCAACGATCTGGATCTGTGCGCCACACTCTTCCACCTCCCCTCCCCGGTAGAACACAGCAGAGAACACTCACCACATTTGGAGCGACAACCCTCTCTGCACTGTTATTGGTTAGCGAAATACAAGGTTCACTTCCACTTCTACAGTATGCCACTTTTCCTGGCTTGGCTTGCTTTGTCCCAGAGGCAATGTTTGCACCGAATCCAAGTCGAACAAGATCAGTGGAGCTCCGGAGACTCAGGACACACTGTCGTAGCCTGGCTAATAACCCAGACTCAAATCACACTGTAATCCGCCGGCAGGCCATTATTTTTTGCCAACGGCTGATTCGGTCTGGCTTATTAGCCAGGCTAACACTGTCGTGCATGGAGTGAATTGTTGCAGGCAGGATAAATCAGCCATCCACAGTACTCACGAGAAAAGCCTCTGTCTGGATTGCACGTTACATAAAAGAAGACTAATCGCCGGAAATAAAAGCCTGCAAATCTGGCCCAAATATTCTGCTGACGTCTGTCTCGTGCTACTGAGCCCTGTGGCACAATTAGTTTAATGCACAGTACAGACAGAAATAGATACGGCATGTATGGTTACTGTTATTGTCTTCTGCTGTACTCAGCAGGATAATTGGCTTGGCTTATGTTCGAGTTTGACACACCAATTTGCATATCGTTGCTGTCGGGTAGAAACCTCGCATCTCAACCTTTTCCCCCCTAAATGAATACCCTACTTCATCATAAGAGTGTCAAACAAAAATAGCAGATTGCAATGCATTGTGAGCTTGTAATCGGCTGTTTGGGGCTTTTATTGATACTAGTATAGAGAATGACACGAAACCAAGAGAGAGACGGCTCGGGGAGTGACACGCAGCAAGGATCGTCAATAGGATACTTAATATATCTATATAAGAATAATGTTACAAACATGATACAGTATAGCTACTGTAGATAAAACTTGATTGTAAAAGAGGGATTTTGTATTCAGAGCCTGTATTGAATAAAAACACAGCTTTACTTTAAAAAAAAAAGAAAATGATTCACCAGATGGTGTCTGTAACCATGGAGATACTCCAGGTAGACTCTCCCCCCACATTGTATTCTTCGCCACGTGATCCCCAGCATCCCTATTGTGTGTGTGTGTGTGTGTGTGTGTGTGTGTGTGTGTGTGTGTGTGGGTGGGGGGGGACCAAAATGCATCGTGAGCTTGTAGATCAGCTATTTTTGGTGAATATAGTTGATGTAGAGTTTACCAAGTCGAGAAGGTTCAAGTGGTTAAATGTCATGTCCTCCTGTCCAGACACAGCGGACCAGTGCAGAGCGAATAACATATCTGAGCCCTGATAATTAACAGTATCTGTATGGAATTAGAGGCTTAACAGGTTAAAGCTGGGGGATATGGTTTGGTTTAGAGGTGGGGTTATATTACACTATGTAATGTAAACTCCTCTAGGGTCTCTTATCTTATGGGCTTCAGTGCAATACATTTTCATTTTTTTGTTTTTGCGTATTTCATCATCCACAGACATTTTCCACAAGATATGGCCTAGGATGATCGTCAACAATGATATCAATGTTGCTATGCAGGTAGCCTAGACATTGTGGCTGTTGAGAGACCTACAGTGTGATAGAAATATGTCCTCTTCTACCAGTGTAGTATTTATTATATCGTCACTGGCGAGCAGAAACCTTGTCTATCCATATTTCAACTTTGAATGTTTTTCTTAAATCAATACCCTACAATATTGTCGTACAAGACTGTCACGCAAAAATAGCTTAAACCGTCAATCTATAAGTTGACAACGCGAAGCAACGCGTTGTGACCTTGTACTCGATTTTTGCTATTTCTTACAAATTTTTTTGTGTTTTCCTACCAGTCAAAGGAGGGTTTTTGTGTTTTCCTACCAGTCAAAGGAGGGTTTTTGTGTTTTCCTACCAGTCAAAGGAGCATTTTTGTGTTTTCGTGCCAGTCAAAGGAGGATTTTTGTGTTTTTGTAACAGTCAAAGGAGGGTTTTTGTGTTTTCGTGCCAGTCAAAGGAGGGTTTTTGTGTTTTTGTAACAGTCAAAGGAGGGTTTTTGTGTTTTCGTGCCAGTCAAAGGAGGATTTTTGTGTTTTTGTAACAGTCAAAGGAGGGTTTTTGTGTTTTCGTGCCAGTCAAAGGAGGATTTTTGTGTTTTTGTAACAGTCAAAGGAGGGTTTTTGTGTTTTCGTGCCAGTCAAAGGAGGATTTTTGTGTTTTTGTAACAGTCAAAGGAGGGTTTTTGTGTTTTCGTGCCAGTCAAAGGAGGGTTTTTGTGTTTTCGTGCCAGTCAAAGGAGGGTTTTTGTGTTTTCGTGCCAGTCAAAGGAGGGTTTTTGTGTTTTCGTGACAGTCAAGGGAGGGTTTTTGTGTTTTCGTGCCAGTCAAAGGAGGGTTTTTGTGTTTTCGTGCCAGTCAAGGGAGGGTTTTTGTGTTTTCGTACCAGTCAAAGGAGGGTTTCTCCCCGCAGTCGAAGGCGTCCTGCAGGTCTTTCACCAGGTTGGCCTGCCCCGGCAGCCTAAACAGACCCTCCTCCTGGAGCCCCCACTGGCGGATGAAGTCCACACACTGCTCTACCAGCATTGGAGCCAGCTTGTTCCCAAAGCGACGCTCATAGCGCACGGTTTCCTCCAGTTTCTGGCCAAAGATACCTGAGACACATAACACACACAAAGTTAATTCACTCATATCATCTCCAGTCTGGAGGTTATTATCTGGAGTCAGACTCCAGGTAATACCTGGTCAATTGCAATACATGTTTCCACTTTTACTCTAATTTTTTCTCAAACTTTTTAATTTTGAGGACCCCATTTACTCTCAGGACATTACACCCATAAGGGTCCATTTGGTTACATTTGTACTCTCAGAATTACAGACCTGTATGGATACATTTTCTGATCAAAGCCTCAGAGCACCTGCTGCACTGCTTGATTTACTGCTGTATCCAACATGACAGCCATGTAACACACACACACACACACACACACACACACACACACACACACACACACACACACACACACACACACACACACACACACACACACACACACACACACACACACACACACACACACACAATGTCATTTACAGCTAAACACTGCTCTCAAAAATGTTATTGAAAACATTTGAAGCGAGAAATAGACGATGCCAGTACCCGAAAATGGATTCTATTTGATCAACTCACTTCCTTGTTTTCTGACTGTGCTGCAGCTGGACAGACGGCCAGTGCGACACTTTCATTAAGGAAATAACTCATTTTGTTGTGTTGGGTCAATTTATTTATGTATTAACATACACTCTTTAGTATCAACATATTTTATTCACTAAAAAAGGTAACAGATTGTATCTTTAATTTTATTTGTATTTTATCGTTTGTGACTGCGACTGCATCAACCAATCACAGAGGCCACATCAAGGGGAGCATAGCCCAGAACAATAATCTCTCATTTGGAGATTCAAAAGGAAAAGAAGAAAGAAAGAAGAAATCTGCTTTAGTGTGCTTTGTGTACAGCTTTCAGTACATGAAAGGCTGGTTGGGAAATCTTTTAAAGTGATTGTATTTATATTTTTGGAAATGAATGCCCCTCCTTCGTCATACATGAGTAGTGAAAATAGCAGATCTACAAGCTCACAACATGTTGCAATGCGACGTGTTGTGAGCTTGCAGATTGGGTATTTTCCCAGCAACTAAATGTAGGCTACACCCACAATCACCATAGTAGGCTAACTCAATAACATCCTCAAGTGCTCAACACCGGAGGGTGTACAACATGTAACCAAATGGACCCTTTAAGGGTGCATTTGGTCACATTTGTACACTCCGCAGAGTTCATGGAACGCTGGGGATTTGACTGTGAATGATTAAATCTGTAACTTCCTGCTGAGCTCCTCGTGAGTTTTGTCTGCGTCAGTCAGTCGTGGCAGAAACGGGCTAATTCCCGTCTGCAGGCCGGGCTCTCATGTGGATTTGCGGGTCTCTCAGGTGTGATGGTGTACCAGAACGGGATTATGTCCAGCCTTCCTGACAGAGCAGAAAGCACATTCTTTTCCAGATAAAGACGGACTGAGGCTACTCACGTGCACGCACACACGTGCGCGCGTACCAGCCTCCATATGCTGAACTGTTTGGGAAAGAAATTGCAAACTTAAATAGAAAAGAAATAAAACAAGAAATTACCCAAGTCATTATATATCAGCTTGCATTCCATTCTCTTGCATATTGTACCTTATAGTGGGGCTTTCTGTATATTTGCAGTCTCTAGTCATGGTGTGATGGGGGAGAGGAGAGCGGGCTTAGTGTCCCATTGGCCGTGGGGCTAGTGTCCCATTGGCCGTATAGTCAAGTCAAGTCAAGTTTATATAGCACATTTCATGCTTAATTAAAAATCACACTCGTGTGAAGTGAGGGGCGCTCTTATCATCATACATCATCATACAGCACATTCCGTGCTCAACCAATCAAATCATCACAAATATCTTCCGGCCAATCACAATTTGCTCCTCACTTTTGTCTTCAATGTTTGTGTTTACACACTTTTGTCTTCAATGTTTGTGTTCACACTAGGCTCCATCTTGCGCCACCCTTATCCCTATTTCCCTTATTCCCCATTTCCCTTATTCCTTATCCCTTATTCCCTACGTATTTGCCATTTTCTACTATTTTGATAAAATAGTTCGAGACATTGTGAGCTTGTAGATCGGCTATTTGAACTATTTTAAAAGGTTTTTTTAAATAGTAAGAAATGGCAAATTGGTTTAGGGATAATTAAGGGTTAAGGGGTGGCGCAAGATATAGCCCAAACACTCAAAGCTGGACATAGCGCCCCTCAAAAAGGGGGAAAATATACTGTACACAGTGGTATTTTGGTAGATACCGTACTGTATTGTATTGTGAAATGTTATTACAGTTGCATCCCCCTTTGACTCTTGCATTTGTAGTCAACAGAGAAAAAATATGTTTTGTGCAAAACATACAGTATACTAAGGTCCTCTTTGTTCAACACACCAAACAGATCAAGTAGTGCCATGCTCCAACAAACATTTACATTTTGATGCACGTAGTTTATATATATAAATGATATGTATAAATTATAATCACACAGTAATGTGCTGCACTCACCCCTCTTAAAGATTACACAACTTTGAATTTTCCGGTAGAGGCGTCTATTAATAAAACTCTGATAAGACAGAATACTGGAGGCGCACATTTTAAAGTCTCTGTATTCCAACATTTGAAAATGTTTTAGTTTAAAGTTGTCCGACAGTTGTGGCATGCGTCAAAGGAACCGCAGATGCATCAGCCTAAAGGCATGTCAGGTCATCTTCTGTTTCCACAAAAGGGAAAGAAAAGCAGGGTCTTGAGGTGTTCCTCTTGGTCCATCAAATACAACTATTTATTGGTCATGGTTTTAGGGTCTCTTCTTAGTTATTTTCTTCCATGGTGACCTCATGTTCACAGATATATCCAAAGAGAACCCAAGGAGAACTGAACAATGGGAAAGAGACGTGTAACAAAAACCAAAAAGGTAAAAAAGAAAACAGGTCAACTCTCTAGACGTCCTAATCATGAGTCTAGGAATGTCTCAGGTCACATGTAGCATTGCATGTGTGCACTTGCCAGAAGTGTGTGTGTGTGTGTATGTGTGTGTGTGTGTGTGCGTGCGTGCGTGCACAAAAAGCCCATATGGTACTTGTAACCCAGTGTGAATGACCTAGTTCCATTGAGTTGTGACTTTGATATCTGATGTGAAAGTGACAGTTCTTCACCACCAGCAATTAACACAGTCCTTCAACACTCTCAAGTTCGGTCAGTCACACACACACACGCACACGCACACGCACACGCACACGCACACGCGCACACACACACGCACACACACACCCACACACACACACACACACACACACACACACACACACACACACACACACACACACACACACACACACACACACACACACACACACACACACACGTGTAGAGCCATGTCATAATTAAAAAGACAAGACTATTTCAAATCACAGCCAAAAGAACACAGAACTGTACATACAGCACTGCATGAGGAGTTGCAGTGCAATCTGTCAACGTCATTATTGCTGTCATGCTTAACTATACTGTATTATGCTATGTACCATTTTCAAGAACTAGAAAATAATGTTCATGTAAAACCTAGTACGAATATCTCCCAAAAAACAAACAAACCACTTCTCAACCTACCTCCATATAATTGGTCCTCACTAATGTTCATGATAAAATGCCACCATTTTTTTCTACTCTGTCTGTGTCTCATAGGAGGGCTGTTCAGAAACCCGTCCACCAGTGACATCATCGATGGGGAATCCAAGCTAATAATCTGCACTTTCTCTTCCTGAAAAGTTGCAATGAGATAATGGAAGCCATCGTTCTATACAATACAAATGTAATATTATTATTTGAAACTAGTTTTAAAACGATGATAATATGATAACACTTATGGACGGGTTTCTGAACTGACCACAGCCCTCCTATGATACCAGTGTCGATATTTAGTTAGTTTTAGTCATCGTAGCTTAGTTTTCATTTAGTTTCCATTTAGTTTTCGTCAGTGGAAAAAGGTAGTCGACGAACATTTTTCGTCTTAGTTTTAGTCAACGAAATCAACACTGTATGAGACACAGACTAGTAGAAACTAAATGTGGTATTTTGTCATGAACATTAGTGAGGACCAATTATATGAAGATACAGTATGTTGAATAGTGGTCTTTTAACGACAAGCCACCACTCTATGCGCCTTCTTCTTCACTAAAGTACAATACAAACACATACTGTAATAAGTGAGTGAGTAACTTGCCAATGAAATAAATGTTGTAATGTCGCCAAACCAAGTGAAAGTAAGTTTAGTATACAGTATCATTACTTCATTTAATGATCTATATACTGTGCCATTTATCACTAACCCCTATATACGTCATTGACTGGGGCCCCCCAGGGGTCTATACCTGGTCCCCTCTACCTCTCTTTGCCAACATCATCAGATCTACAAGCTCACAGAGCTTGTAGATTTGGCTATTTTCTGTGAATGTTTGCCTATTTCTGCCAAATATTCACCTATTATGACATCCCCAGAATAGGGACGCTAGGGTTAAAGTGGGTAAATTTGTACACAATAACATAAATAAAGCATAACACAAATGTTGTAGAATGCAACCATTTTGGAGGAAGAGACTTTCCCCACACATAGAGATTACCATCAGCAAGATCTCCAAGGATCCAAATGTCGAGACCACAGCTGCACATGTCTCTGGGGGCTCTTTTTGAATCTTCCCTTGTCCAAGTGTTGCTCCAAGCGGGTCAACGGCTAACTCAACGACTATGGAGAGTATTCAGCAGCCGATCATGGCAGCAAAATGACAGAGGCTTCCAGCTCTGATGCCGTTTCGCTTTTGGAGGTCCGTCGCCAACCAGGGATGGAGACACTGGAGATATAAATCTTACCTTTGGGGCTAGCCAATAGGCTCTTAGTTTGAATCTGCTGCTACTGCAGTATGTCAAAGGCTCACTGTGTGTGTGTGTGTGTGTGTGTGTGTGTGTGTGTGTGTGTGTGTGTGACGTGCTACAGGGAGATCACCAAACCACTCCGGCATGGAGCCACATCTCTCCGGTGCTATCTTTGACAAATGACTCGTCCTTTTGAAGAGCAGTCAACTGCAATGGACATCAAGCTCTCTGCACTGCAAACAAAGAGGCCAACTCAGCGTCGTCTATTCACAGCGGCCCTGTCCGGGCTGCCCCGTCAGCTCTCACAGACTGGACATGTGCCCCGTTTCGTGCACAACACACTGAACACGGGCCAACGGACGTCAGCCCGCCCACTGCACTGCAGTCAATAGCATGTCACACACCTACGTTGACCACAACATCATAGCCACATCATAGCACATAAATGGGCGACCTCCCAGTTTCAGGGCAGACACTCTAACCACAAGGCCACTGTCTGGTGCTAACGGTATAGTAAGTGATATGTTTTGGTTTAAACAAAAGGTTTTTTGTTTAACCCATTTAGGCCTGACATCGAAATAAAAAAAGCCTTCTAAATCTTTTTTTTCCTGAAATTTCTAGGCCTATATCACTCAATATTTCATGTCAAGGACCCCAAAAATGATCTGTAATTGGCCACCGACCCCCATCTGTAAATATGCAAAGATTTGAGTAAAAAACGTTAAAAATATATTCCAAATTTGAGGCACATTTTCACGATTTTTCAAAAATAGCAGACCTACAAGCTCGTAGCGCGCCACTCGGTGGCGCGCTATGAGCTTGTAGATCTGCTATTTTTCAATAGCTAAATTATAACATAATGTTTAAAACACCAAAAGGGGTGCCCGCCCAAAATGGGTTAAAGGTTAAATCACTTTATTCTAATAGTAATCATTGCTATAGAGTGCTTGTTCCGTAACAGGGGTTTCCCTGCCTCTCCAGCTCTTTAATAAACAGAAAAGGTAGGTGTAAAAATGTCAGCCAATCAGGAGAGAGTAGCTTAATTTTTATTGTGTTCCAGTTCCAATTTTGTCTGCTCATTTCTTTGTGTCATCACTTACAATTCCACTTGTTTAATCTGTATCTTGACTGCCTTCTCTATCCTGATTGGATAAAATTGGTATCCCAGTTTCAGTCTCAAGCTGGAGAGACATGGAGACTCCTGTTACTGAACAAACACTAACTAGCAACAATATAGAGCTTTTTGTTTTGTCAAATATGTTTTTATTGAACAGATTATAAATTGTTAAACATTATGATAATGAAATACATTTTTTTTATATGAAACAAAATGAAAGAAAAAAAGAGAAAGAAATCCCTTAACCCTCCAACCCATACTGCTCAGTGACACTGCATACTATAATAAGATGATAGAAAGCTCATGGAAAACATCTGAAAAGAAAATGGCGTACAGTCAACCATATCAATGGTATCCTATTAATTGTTTCTACTCAGGTAATGGACAAGGGGCAACAATATAGAGCTTTTTAACACTTATTTTAACCAACGAAAATCACTTACACTACCGTTAAACCATGTAACTCTGAAAGTCCACAAAATGTAACCAAATGGACCCGAGGGTCCACGTTTTGGGCACTCTCAAGAGTTAAAAGAACACTGAGAATTCTAAGGTGTATAGTATACTGACCTCCACCAAACGGTGCCCATATTACCCGGCGAATGGTTTTCACCCAATCCTCCATGTCATTCTGGGTGCTGGCCATGAGTAGGTAGGTCTCATGGTTGGCTGTCATTCGCTCTCTGTCGGCCCCTATTGAAACACAGAAAGATATACAGCAGTCAAATATACTGTATACTACTGTAGCATTTCAGTCTTTCTGGGGGCAAATCGAGAATAGTCATAATAATCCTACAGTTGATTGGAAAGATCAAAGAAGCGTTAGTAGAAGGGTATTATGCGAATGATTCAATGAAACGGTATTGCTTATTTAGGTGTGATATCCTTTGCTGGGTAATAAATGCTATGACCAGCACGCACGCACGCACACATGCACGCACGCGCACACGCACACATAGAAATGGTAGGCCTATACCCAATACCTGATGTGTTTATGAAATGAGCAATAAAAAGACAATGGGGTGGTTGTTTTTGTCACAATATGACAAAGTATAGGCCTTAAGTGGTTAATACAAAACAAGGTGACAATTCATTCTCTCAAATGATTCACCAACAAAACCGGCATCTAGTGTGGTTCAATTATTCATGTTTCTTGCTCTCCTCACTTCTCCATCCAACCCCCAGGGGTTTGGATTCATTGATTGTAGCCTAAGATGAGCATGCTGCCCACCATGAATGTGCTGCACACTGACTGTATGTAAGGAATACAGCACAAGATGATTACATCATTCCAGGCAAGGCCAGATCTCGTGTTCATTTGACAGAACTAAACGACTGCTCTTGCAACATAGTATTCTCACTGAAAACAACATCTAATGGGCAAAGAAGGAAAAAAAGGATTGTTGCATAAGTGGGCGGACAGACAGACAGACAGACAGACAGACAGACAGACAGATAGACTTCTTCAAAAATACAATTAATGTACCAATGTGCAGTGTGAATTGGGAGCACTAAAAACGTGACCACTTGGTGTCAAAGCACAGTGATGAAAACAGTAACAGTGACAGCAGGTCAGAGCACAGAGTCGTCCACATCTAAATATCTGGTTGCAAAGGGGTGAAGAAGTCCCTTTAACTTGAGTATCACCTAATTTAATGACTGTAAAAGCAGTGATTATCAAACGTTTTAAGGACATGTCACATACAGTAAATGCAACTCCTTGCAACAAAACAGGTTTAAGGACATGTCACACCAATGCAACTCCTTGCAACAAAACAGTTTTAAGGACATGTCACACCAATGCAACTCCTTGCAACCGCCATTGGGGACAAAGGTACGTTGCATGCAACTAGCCATGCGACTACTCGCAACCGTTTGTTTGCAAGGAGTTGCGTGGCGAATCACTGGTGTGGTTTAGGCCTCAACACTGCAGAGTGGAGGTGGTCTCCCTACTCTTCCATTTAGAAATGTAGAGCCAGTGTTCAGACAGCACCATTAGCGACAGCGACGGGCTTGTGAGGCTATTCCACTAGTGGTTGACAAGTAATGCCAAAGATCAAAGTGCAATAACTCCCCATGCCAGTGGCCAAGCAGTACTGTACAGAGAGAGAGAGAGAGAGAGAGAGAGAGAGAGAGAGAGAGACACAGACAGACAGACAGACAGACAGACAGACAGACAGACAGACAGACAGACAGACAGACAGACAGACAGACAGACAGACAGACAGACCTACTGTATGTTAAACACTTCCAATTCAGGAGATCAACAATGAGAGGTCTTCCTGTAACACCGCCGAGCACCCAGCTTTAGCACTGGGCTTAACACTGCAGGCAGCAACATGCGTGTGTGTGTGACTGTGTGTGTGTGTGTGTGTGTGTGTGTGTGTGAGAGAGAGAGAAAGAGAGGGGCAGAGAGAGATATGGAGAGAGAGAGAGAGAGAGAGAGAGAGAGAGATAGGGACAGACTGACAGGAGGAGGGGAGACGTTTCTTTTCTGTTTAGCCGCCGTAAATTAACTTCTCACTTTACCCATGGCAGGAGCAGACTATTTTTACGTTGATGATTTATTACGATTTACTATGTTTTGGAAAACGCACCTTGTCTATGGATTACCGCAATGGACAGGCAAACTGAACCACCCAAAATAGATCACACACGCGCACACGCACACGCACGCACACACACACACACACACACACACACACACACACACACACACACACACACACACACACTCCAAAATCCTGAGCCTCAGAGTTAAATGGACACTCAGGAGTTTTTTGGCGTGACACATTGCAGGGCGATCATGTAAACAGAGAGTGTGAGTGTAGCGCTGTACATTCCTGGCATGTCCTGTTGTCCACACATAGTTCCTGTGTACATGCTGTAGGATGTCCTGAATCACTGCGCCGGTGAAAGTTTCCTATTACTCAACCATGAGACACTCCAGAAACAGAGATTCCCAACCTGTGGGGGGGCTGGGAGGACATTACAAGTGGGCCTCCAAATAATTGTTTAAAAAGAATCGTCGACAAGTGATCCCTTGTCGACGATCAAGCGCAGTGTGAAAAGCCGATTTCAAGAAAAGGACTTGTGTAGTGTTAACGATCTGATGACAAACATTGTAATATCCTCAAAGTCAATAGACTAGGTCAGCAAACGATTTACATCATATTCATAAGTGCATTAAAAATACCATAGACTTGGCTGCCACACGAGTCATGACGTAATCTTCAAAAGCCATGCATCGGAGTGGCTACTGGCTAGTGCCCCTCAAAAAGGAGAGGGGCCCTGCAAATATACCCCTCTGGTCAACAAGGGTATACTTAAACAAGTACTTAAAGGGTTTACAAGGTTTACAAGGGTACTGTAGTTAAGGTATGATAACTATAATTGAGCAGTTGATGCTCAAACCTTTTAAAATCCAAGCACCACCAGTTTATATGCATTAGGCCAAAGGTCTATCTCAGTGACCTACGCTGTAACATCGTCAGTGTTTAAATTTAACTATCAATCATTTAGCTGGGGAGCACCTGGAACCCCCTCTAGGACCCCTGGGGCTTACTGGACCCCAGGGGACTCCTCAATTGTGTACACTGTCAGAGTTACAAACCGGTGAGGGTCCATTTGGTTCCCAACCTATCAATCATTTAGCTGGGGACCCCCTGGAACCCCCATAAGGACCCCTGGGGGTCCTCAGACCCCATATTGAGAACCAGTGTACTACAGCGGTGATTGAGCTATACCTTAGTTACAGAATTTGAGGCAAACGATCACACTGTCCGTAGTCATACAGTAGGCGCTCCAATAAATGGTATTATTTACACTGATTGTCACACAGATATTTAATGTTATTCCCCGGTGCCGGTGTCGACTGTTTTTCCTTCTCGAAACGGCAGTTGAGAAACTATTACACAAGTGTGCGATGAATTATACAGCATACCGCGGCTGTCACAACCAAACACAGAGCGCTTCTTCCAGCCTGTTCTTGTTGATGTTCCAGTTTGGTCCATGCTGGCTGTTGGGCAGATGGTTTATACTGCAGGGTCAGGGGTCAAACTCACTTAGCACATGGACAGCTTCCAGGATTAGACCTCAGAGTTGAGGTATACAATACAGTACAGTGACCAGGCATCCCTGTTCGTCTGGGACTGCACCGTTTACACACACACACACACACACACACACACACACACACACACACACACACACACACACACACACACACACAGATATTTACTGTATAATAGATGTTTAGAACCTCACCGGCGTTAAGAACCTCGTGCACAGCACCTTCAAGCACTAAGACAACGGTGAAGTTGTTCTCCTTCTTCATTGTGAATTCGTTTTTTGAGGGGCGCTAGCCCCTCCTATGTCCAGCTTTGAGGGTCTGTGTAAACACAAACATTGTCTTAGCATAAACATTGAATGCCATTGACAATGAATGGCCAGCTTTGAGTGTTTGTTTAAACATTGAAACATTGAAGACGAAGGTGAGGACGCAAATTGTGATTGGCCGGAATGAGGTGATGTATGATGATGTATGATAAGAGGCTAGAGCGCCCCTCATATCGTGACAAAATATCTGTAAAACACCCAAATGTCAGGCAGGGGTTTTCAACATTCACTCACAAATTGCCCGGCTGATTTCACCACAATTAAAATAAAGCTGATATTACACTTCTTTTCAGTACTTGCATACCATGCTGGGCAAAATCTAGGCGGTTGAGTGTCTAAACGGAAGTATTGGAATTTGGTAGAAGTACCGCCCAAGGAAATGACGTTTTACAGATCTGTTTACATTTCCCCATGCATGAAAAGGACTGGAGTGTTGGTTGAAAAATACAGTTTCTGGGGGAAGTACATATTGCGGAATTCCCAGTCCTGACATCACTCGTTCATCCCCTGGGTTGTGGAAGTAATTTCTCTATGGAGAATAACATTGGGTGATTTGGGTCAAAAATAAACTGTCTCTGTGATATGATATTGTCGGGGAGGTGTCTCTGTATTGTTTACAATAGTCAGTCACTCATATTTGATATAGTCGGTTTCTAGTAGTAACATTAGCTTTTTCTCACCGTCAGTTGATTCTTCATCCATGAGTGAAACCACCAGGATCATTTGTTTATTTTTGTAACACAGTTCTTATATGATGCGATTTACAAAACGTCTATGGGAATTCAGAATGGGGGGGAAAAGCAACCCGGGTAGGAAGTAGGAAGTGCAAATTAAACTTGCTCTATAGACATTGCAGGCTTTTCTCCTCGGAGATGAGAAAATGCTGGGAACGAGGCTACTTATATAAACATTCACCATGTTCTGTCTGTGCTAAGCGCTCAGATTATTGTCTCCGATCCTGATGAAAATGCCTAGGGTCTATGATACATGTGCATGTGTGCTTGTATGAATGCACGGTTCATTTACGGATCCCGGTTTGGCGCTCTTATCATTGTACATCATCATGACGTGAAATAGTTGTCCATTCAATGTCAATGGGAATTTAATGTTTGTGTAGGACAACATGTTTGCACATGCACCAAAAGCTGGACATAAAAAACGACAGTAAACACAAACATTGTTTTGCTACGGTTTCCTAGGACTATTTTTGAGTGTTTATGCACATTAGGCCAGCGTAAGCACAAACATCGATGACAAAAGTGAGGACGCAATTTGTGATTGGCCGGAATGAGATGATGTATGATGATGATGATTTTTTAACCCCCAAACCCCGGTAACCCTATGTATTAAACAAAGACACTGCACGACCCCCTGAAAGAGTGGCAGTTGCAGCATCGCCAGGACCCTTTTCTTTATTTCTGAAGCTTCACGTTTTCGTGAACCATCACCGAGTGGTGCGCTACGAGCTTGTAGGTCTGCTATTTTTGAAAAATGACTGACGACTGACATAGAAACATAGCTTTTTCCGAAAACTGTCAGGATGTAAAAGACATTTTTAGAATCTGATCTCAGGCTTAATGGGTTAACTATCTCTATAACTTTAACTTCTCTGTGGCTGTGTATAGTGTCCTGTTTCACTGGTGTCCTATCAAGGACAGAGATATGGATATTATATTTGTATGTTTCCTTGCTGGTGATGCCAGGAGCATCAGCGTGAGCGGAGGAAGGTCGTGGTTACATTCCCAGGCTGTTTGAAACAGGTTGAGTTGAATACCAGGCGCAGCGCAGACACTCACAGGCTTACAACTCCTCAAGGCTAACTGAATATGAGAGGGCTACGGCTGTATGTGTATGCAGTGATGGAAAAAAAGTACTCACATGCTTTACTTAAGTCAAGTTAAGTAGCAATACTGCAATGTAGATGTACTCTGTTACAAGTAGAAGTAACCACATTCAAAATGTACTTGAGTAAAAGTACCAAAAGTATCTGCATCAACATTTACATCACGACGCATTGTGAGCTTGTAGATCGGCTATTTTCAAAAGGCCGAAATGTATAGGGTTGAAGGGGTTAATGTATTTTTTGTAATAATAATCAAAATCTACAAAGTAACTAGTAACTAAAGTTGTCAAATAATTGTAGTGGAAGTAAAAGTACAGAACATTTGACATACTCATGGAAAGTACAAACACCTCAAAATTGTACAGTATACTTATAAGTAAATGTACTTAAGTTACTTTCCACCACGTATGACATCCAAATAGTTGTTTGTTGATGTCTGGCAGACCTTGTCTGAAGAACAAGGACTACAGGTGTTTACAGTAAATATAACACTCAGCCCGTTGGCCCAGTGGTTTCCCATAATATCACAGCAATATTCAACTGCCTAAATTACACAGCAACAGCAACTGTGAAAACATTATTTAAAAGAACGAGGGAACGTTACTAATGTGGCAATGTGGATACAATGCAGCATAGCAGCTATTCTTTAATAAGACCTTTGGTGAATTTGAACTTCCTGTTTAAATTCGTTTTCATATGGGCAAAATGCTGACCAAAATCCAGGCTGGATTTTGAGCCTATATCTGTTGGACAAATCTCATCAGCACATGAACGGCACAACAACACAAACTATGAAATTGGTACTACAGTAGGTACAGTAGCTTAGAGCCTGAACAACTCACTTTTTCACAGTAGGGATATTGCTAACAAGAATGAGGTTTTTCCTACAAAGCTGCTATTCAGATGCTATGACTTTGTTTGTACCCATTGTGGATTGTTTGAGGAACCTTATTTGTCGCCATTGCGAACCTCAAACATTCCCAAATACCATTGCATTGTTTTCTAACCTCCCTAATCAAATAAATGTCAATCAATGGCCGAGAGTCTCGGGCTAAAAGCGCAACCTGAGCAAGGTTGGTAACCAGTGAATGCACACGTCCGTGTGAAAAACAAACATTTTCCTCCTGTCTCACATCTCCAGCTTTCATTTCAAGTCAAATGTGATTTACAAGGTCTGGTCCCCTGTATAGTTGACCTCTTGAAGCATCACACCTGGGGGAACATTAGCCAAAAAATAGCCGATCTACACGCTCACGCAATGGGATGCGTTATGAGCTTGAAAAATCGGCTATTTTGGTTGAAGAGATTTGGAAAAAACATTGGTGCAATTTACTACGTCTACAGTGTTTACTGAAGCGTCAACTCCGAAAGACCAGAGCCAGTTCTTCCCTCTCACCTAGCCAACCCCCGGACATCACATGCCCTCACTGCAATAGGAATTCCATGCACAGACCGGCCTCATTAGCCATCTTCGCACCCACAAGACGACGTTAAGTCAATTGGTCACCTTCGCTTGCAAAGGACGAACATGACAGGTAATTTAATTATCCAGTAGTAACTGGGAGTTGACAGAAGGCTCAATTTGATCAGATTCCTAACTGACCTTGGCTTGGATGAAGTTAAGATGCCTCCACATTACAAAGAATAATATGTTGTGCATCACACACATCACCATCTGTTCATGTAGAGGCTGATGCTGTGTTACCATGGAAACCATTGATTGATGCACCTTGGCGGGCACTGCCTCTTACATGAAAGCCATGCTGGCAGGAGTTTGCTGCCAGTGACTGTAGGGGTTCTCCACCACAGCATCACTGTACCTGAACCTCCCCTGATTTATCATGCCTTGACATACAGTGATACTATTAGTCAGAGCTGAAGTTTCAGTCTCCTTGCGGAGGCATGCCAGTGTCTCACTTATGCTGAGACCAAAATTGGCAAGGAAGTTGATCAAAAGGTCCTACAGCATCTATTGGCACAAACCGTTTCATTAGAAAGATTGCACATCGTATTCACTTGAGACAATTTGAGTGCACACTTTAAATGTACAACACGTGCGTCATACATACCACAACATATTGAAACCACAGCCATGGTCTGGAAGTCTAGATGTGTAGTTTTGGTTACATAGTTAGTTAGTTACTTAGAAGTAAGTAAGTTAGTACTTACATAGTTAGTTAGTTAGTTGCATACATGATCATCAACATTCAGTTGATATGAGCTACAGAAAATCTGAAGGTTATTATTAAGATTACGAAGCATATATCAATAAATTACTCCTTTGTAATTAATAGTGAATTATGGTGCATGTACATTTTCTGTTGCCCTCTGTAACCCACTGTGTATAATGTGGAGTCAGGGGACCCCCAGGGGTCCCTGAGGGGCTTCCAGGGGGTCCCCAGCCGATATGTAACTCTAAAGGTGTACAGATAGAACCAAATGGACTCTTTGGTTCCATTGAACACTTGCAGAGTAAAATTAACACAGAAGTGTACAGTGTAGATTGGGGTCCCAGCGATAGAAATCATATCAAATGGGGGGCACCAATGCATATGGAAGTGGGGGTTCTGTGAAGTCAAAAGCAGTGTAATAAGAGGCTAGACATGGTGTCAGACTGGACTTACAGACCAAAATAGGTACGGTAGGAGACAACAAGGGCTGGCACTGTGCTGTAATTAGTCACAAACACTGGCTCTCCTACAGTGTCCACTTTGATCATATTCTCGTGCACAACAGAAGATCTGTTCCACGGATTGTTGGCAGTTCAGATTACTGTATACTGCAGCATACTCATTGTTCATTTACCTCTGAGAGTGTCAAGTGTCAAATTTGTTTAAATGTTTGAATTTGCGTGCGTGTGTAAAAGTGAAGAAAAGAAAAAAAAGCATAAAAAGCATTATGGAAAGCCAAAGCTACTGAATTATATTTACAGTATATGGCAGTTCTAAGCGGGCAGTTGTGGCAACTGCTTTGTGAAAATCTGAAATTCTTACAGACTTTGATTGTGCTTCTTAGCCAAGAATGGAGGAAACAGACGCCGCTAGAACGGAAAACACACGTTTCAGATCCTGGCTCAGCATTGTTTAGCTTTGAATGACTAAAACATATGTCATGTTTCCCCAGGTGCAGTGTGTGTGTGTGTGTGTGTGTGTGTGTGTGTGTGTGTGTGTGTGTGTGTCTCACTCTTTATGCATGCTTGAATGCATGTGTGTGAATGTGTTGCCTTTGTGTGTGTGTGTGTATGTGTGTACTGTATGAGTGAATGAATGAATGCATCACTTTATATGTGTAACAGTGCACTCCTCTCCCTTATCCTGGCTGCAGGAGCGCTCTTGTTTGCATGCAAGCAGAGGCAAGTTGAGATTCAATATTGTGTCTAATGATAGTCTGGGAACTTCTCAGAAGCCCACGCGTCATAAATACCTCCGACAAGCGCAGGAAATCACTCTATGCATGTCGTTTACAGTTTATCACTTTGCAAAGCAACAAGCTTGCTGCACGGTGAGGGCGCGCACACACACGCTCACGTGTGCAAAATGCTAGACAGGGTTCAATTCTATTTCATCATCTTGAAAGAGTTTAAGTGGTTTAAAGTTTAAATACTGTAAAGATCCAGCTGCTGGTGAGACTCTCGGTCCGTAATTATCATTGCACGGACCTGACCTCGTCTTGCTGCAAAAGAAACCTGTTATCCTTTAATGCTGCCAACTGATGGTCCAGTAACAAAAGAACTGTGGAAGTCCAGGAAATAGGTTATAGAATGAAACTGTAGGCTACACACAGTAAAATGGTCATTCGACTCTGTAGTACCGAGTCATATGCTGCGCGTTAAGTTATCTCACGTGTAACTTTGGTTACAACTTGTACACACACTCACAGAATAGTTCATGTAAATGTTGAGCCAGCCAGGAATTCCAGCCCAAAACAATGGCAACCGTGGCCATAATAACAAGTTACCTGAGCTTGAAGATGGAACGTCTGATAATCCATACTTTGGCAAAGGATGAACCGGCTGATGATGATGATGGACCACTACTTCCATGCTCCCCTCCAATCTCCTATATGGCTTGAGGAAACCCCCCTCCCTCCCTCCCTCCCCCCCAAGAAGGGACCCTGAACGCGACTGCAGTGTCCCGGATGCGTGTGTGTTACGGTGGCCGGAGGTCGGAGCAGCAGCAGCAGCAGCAGCAGTGTGCTGTACTGTATGTATGTAAGTGACTCAGTCTGGAGAGAGAGAGAGAGAGAGAGAGAGAGCAGCTAGCGGCTCTCGGTTCTCTTCTTGGCCCCGGCTCAGGTTGAGTGAGTGAGCACAGCTGACAGGGTGTGAGACGGAAAGACAAGAAGGGGGAGTTGAGCATTGAAAGGGGGAGGGGGGGGGGGGGGGGCGGGCAGTGGGTTGGGGTTGGGGTGGAGGGGACCATGAAGTCAATGGCTCGGCCACATACACACACACAGGCTAGACACACGAAACCGCACGCACGCACGCAAGCACACACAGCCTAACTATTTTCTAACCAAGAAACAACCAATTATTCTTATGAGGCGCAGGGAAATTATCCTACTATTTCCAAAAATTCTAGTATACTATAGTAGCATTTAGCCCTCACAAGTACACCCCCCCCCACCCCCCCGTCCCCGCCCCCCACACACACTCCTATTTCCAACTATAATGAGAAGAACAACAGGCAGATCTGTCATTGGGCTCGGCGTGACTCTGAAAGGGGCTGTGGGTTTCTTTCCCCCGACAAGCAAACATAGAATCTCCAACTCGAGTTACAGCACAGTGCTACTGTATGTTAAAGCTGCCATCTTTTATGGCCTACCCAGGATTCAAACTCCTGGGCCTCACCCACACTCGATATACCGCCAGCATCCCTGCTCCTCTCACTCCCAAACAAAACAGTATGTTAAACTACTGCACACATACTATAAATGACATAGTATTCACCATATCCATTGTGCAGTTGTGGTTTCTTAAAGGCAGACCTATTAATATATATTGCAGATTCACCAGCGTCAGCTGCGCTGCCCCACACCAAGAAAGGCAGCAGCCATGCCCTCAAGGAGAGGGGTCTGACAGCCAGCCTCAGGAGCAGAAACACAGGCAAGTCGGCGTTGGCCTGACGGCGTGTCTACAACAAAATCACTACATTAATAGTTGCTTCATTAATTTACGCCTACACCTATAGTTAAAGCTTTGCTGTCAATATTGTGCACTTTCCACAGGGCTATCGCCTGGCGCCCCCGTCCCTTCTTCTGTTTTTCTTTCTTTTTTTCTCCATCAGAGAAAAGATGCTGTAGGCATCAGCGCTTTCCTTCATAAAAGGCACATAGAATGAGGAATATGCCCTTAATGTTCCATTTGTACACTCTCAGAGTTAATTAACTTAATGTGATCTTTAAATGTAGCCTACATTTGTTTAAATTAACTTAATTCAAACGTAAAACCTAAAATGGGTAAAATGGAACCAAATGGACCGTATCATTTGGTGCCATTTGTACACATTCTGAGATTTACACGTAAAATGTTGCAATTTAGGCTTTTAGCAGACGCTCTTATTTAGAGCGACATACAATAAGCTTAAGAAATGGTAATCGCATTGTGGCAGTCAATTCAATTCAATTCAAAGTACCTTTATTGGCATGAGAAAACATACGTTTACATGGCCAAAGTGGCAACGTGGCAGTCATAGAACCTAGCATCAGTTTATTTAAACAATATACTATTGAAATAACACTTTTACTGTGCAGTCGTAGGCCACAGGCTATATGGTGGATATGTGTCTAACCTTGTCCCAGGTGTGTTTCTGAGCCTATATCTTCCATGTATCTACACTAGGTGTCCTGTTACACTTACCTCCAACCCATAGGCTGCTTTATTAGCCTATGGGGGGGGGGGGGGGGGGGGTCTACCAACCATCACGGTGGTCCCTGCTCCTCAATAGATAAAGTCAGAATGGAGACACCTAAATGCAAACCTCAAATTAAGCCCCTAAAGCCATTGTCTGATAGAGAGCATAGGCTATATAGTATGTAGGCCCTTTGGCTATCCATTACCATCTGGTGCATAATGAGCATCACAAAGGTTAGGTCAAGGAGAACCAAGACTGTCCCTCTCACGCCCCCACAGGGCCATGGAAATCATGACATCAGATAAGACAAGGAACAATGGCCAGGTCCGCCTCACATTCTTTGTCGCCGACGGGCAAACATGACACCACTCCTCCTAGCTGGATATCTGTGTCCTGGAGAGCCGGAGGACGTGCCACAAAATGCAAGGAATTGGACCAATTGTGTGTGTGGAAGTGCTGTTGCAGAACATTGACGCGAAAACTCTTTAAATCCATGTGCAAATTGACACACTACGACTGAGATGCAGTAAGTCTATACGGTATGACATCATCATTCAGTCTATGTACTATATACAGCACAATGCATTCTGGTGTCCGGAACTTATTCTAACGAATAAAACATTACTTGAAAAATAACTCTTGGGGCGGTTTTGGCTGCCCTGCAGGGCCCCCATACCCCACCCACCCCCACCCCGATACCGCCATAAAGCTGCTCAGTTTAGGCCTACCGGTACTTCTACTCCACAACACCTCAAAGGCAAATATTATACTTTTACTCCACTACAATTATTTGAAAACTTTAGTTATACTTACTAGTTACTTTGAAGATTTTGATTATTATTGTAATGAGCATCACGCCTGCCACAGACATGCACAAAAGCAAGTTCAGTCAGGAAACTCAGTGCCGTTTCTGCCGGCGGTTCATTGGGCCGCCTCAGCATCACGTTCTCATTCACATGATTCACTTCCGCGGCCAAATACGATACCATTTGGGGGTCCTTCACATGAAAAGGTTTGAGATCTACACGTTCGCTTGTAGATCTGCTACTTTAGGTACTTTTGTTTGATGCTGTAGTATGATCAAGTAGGGCGTTAATTTACGGAAAACCACAAAATGTTTGAAAAAGAGATCTCCGACAGAAGCAAAATGCCTTCTAAATCCTACAGTATCTGTTTTCTGGAAAACCTATGTTGCTACAGGAGGCTATATATCTTTTTAAAGTCTAAAATGACACATCTATGCTTTCCAGATCTAAATGGGTTTAATGTACTATGCAGTGCTTAAAGGCACCTGTTGGACGGTAGGAGTGAGTATGGTTGACAGACATCAAGACCTACAGCATGTAAAGCAATGGGTCACTCTGTCCAGTGATAACTCTGCTGACAATGAGCCAAGCATCTGATTCCATGCCAACTAAATAAAGAGTTGTGTCTGTGTGTTCTGCCAGGGCTGCTGTAAATATACCATTATGCAACGGGAATCAATTTCAACTTCAAGAAAAGGAAACATGGCTCAGACATCACTTTATCGGAATAGAAGTTAGAAGTGATAATTGGTTTGACAGGACACTTAATGTCACCGTGCCCACATTTGCCTCGGTTATAACGTCATTCTCGCAGCTAATGACAACTTTTTCAATACATCAAAATATATCGTGGGTGTAAAGTGAGAAGAGACCACAAACATTCTGTTCAATCCAAGATCATGTGTGGCAACGTGCCGCACGACTGTCTGAATGCCAGAATCCTTGTGGAGTGCACTGTTAAGACCAGTGACAGCTTCACCAGCTACTGACAGGGGATTAAAAGCTAATTAAAACCTTTAGGACTGTTGAGTTTTTCTGAGTACTGGCAGCTGCTGTCACCTGAAGACTTGCACGCAACGCCAGTCACACTACACTGTGTGTACTATATGACGAAGTAGAGCCTGGTGACCGATGGCAGATTATTTACTCAATCCCACTTTTGGAGAGTCTTAGACCATCGATTACCAATGTTTTGAACAATATTTTGTTTAAGAAAAAGAATCGATTCTAATACATTTGAAAAACTGCTGGTCAAAAACAGCATCACATCGCAATGTGACACATTGTGAGCTTGTAGGTCAGCTATTTAAAAATAGTTTGTTGGATGTTTTCACCTATAATGGCATGTCCTAAATAAAGTTGAAAGTTGTTAAAAATCGTGATACGTCAGCTGTATAAATCAGATACCAAAAGTCAAATAATGGATGAAATATTATCAGCAAGACCGATACATTGGTCTGACTCTATAACCCATTCTGAACGGGCACCCATTTTGGTGTCAGCATCATGTTATGCTTTAGCTATTTAAAAATAGCAGATCTACAAGCTCATATCGCGCCACCGAGTGGCGCGATACGAGCTTGTAGGTCTGCAGCTGCTATTTTTTGAAAAATCGAAGAACGACTGACATTTTTAGAATCTGATCTCAGGTCAGAATGGGTTCATCAGACCAGTGTGTGTCCGGCGAAAACCTCGTATGAATCTGATCTCAGGTCAGAATGGGATAAACAAGTCTTTTGGTAAATCATCAACGCTACTGAGAGGCAGGATATCAAAGGAAACTTCACACAGATCTGGGTGAATGACTAGAGTGGCTCCACAGAAGGTCTCTCTAGTGTCAAGTAATAGTAGTACTGAACGTGCATTCTTTAAATGTTGTAATGGCAGCCTATATTTACTCAATGGAATAATATGTACGGTGCCAATTAATTCCTGTTTTGCCCGCGTCATATAAGAGTTCCAGAGTGTGTTCCAGAAATAATCAAATCAGCCAGGCTATTTTATTCATATTCATATATGGATATATATGTTTTAAAATATATAAATCAATATCATAAACGACACAGTCACTGACAGAGTCACTGACAAAATCGACCGGGTGGTTTGTTTATTTTTGGAACAGTTCTTATATGACGCAACCTAAGATTTCTCTACAGGATTTGCAAGAGAAAAAATAATGCTGTGACCCAGGGGTAGTAGGGTAGTACTCTGTTTCTCTGTCTAGGCAATCTTACGTGTTGAAAATTGTGTTATTAACAGAAAATAAGTAACAGTGTGCTAGTCACTGGAGTTTTGCATGGCTCAGCGATTTAAAGTTGATGAGAAATCTCATGATGTACTGTATGGAGCACAGTGACAGCTCATCCTTTACAATCTCATCCTGGTAGCTGTGCCAAATGGACCTTTGGCTTCCCCACAGACCAAATGTGCTGAGTCTGTCTGTCTGTACCATGCAAGATGACCAGAGTCGTCCCTCTGGTCATCTTATTTCCCCAAAAGTGTTTTAAGCTACTGTATCACAATATCACAATATCAGAGACTATGGCTATTAGGGGTGGGATGATATGGGCACCTCACGATATGATATCTGTGGCGATATTCGATATATTGTGATATTGCAATACAAAATAGTCCTATATTACAAGAGATTTCGTCAACAATATATCACAATATCAGTAACTGAAAATGAAAAAATAACCATGAAAGGCAAAAATCTGGAATGGAATTATGTATATATTCCAAAATCTTACAATATGTTTTGTGTCACAAACTGGCCAATAAGTACATGAATCTTGCCTCCTCCAAACAGTAAAACACTGACTGTAACTTTGCAACTTGTCTACAACTTGTCTGTCCACAACAATGGGTAGCCTACTACTACTAGTCATACTACTACTACTACTACTACTACTACTATCATCAATATCACGATATTAGGAGGACGATACGATATGTTTATTGCAGCGATATATATCGCGATATATCGCAATATCGATATGTCTGACTCTCACCCCTATATTGTCTATGTAGGGGTCCTTGGCATGGAAATGTTTGGGAACCGCTGGTTTAACTCACAAAGATAAATAAACTGTGAAAATTGTGGGTGTAACCCTAACCCTAACTGAGAGAGTAATGTTGGTCCCATATGGGTGCATCTGTATGCTCAGGATCTTTCTTTGAATTAGACTTTACTACTAGACACCTGTTGCTCCTCGTGAATGAATGCCATCTTTCAGTAGAGATGAGGAGCACACCTGCAGACACACACCTGCACTCATCACAGCCACAAGTGACAGATGGAGACACACTGACCTCTGAAAGCCTCAGGAACTGAGCACAGGGTGCTTGTCTTGTCTGCGGTCTGGTCTGATGAACCCATTCTGACCTAAGATCAGATTCTAAAAATGTCAGTCGCTCTTCGATTTAAAAAAAAATAGCAGACCTACAAGCTCATATCGCGCCACTCGGTGGCGCGATATGAGCTTGTAGATCTGCTATTTTTAAATAGCTAAAGCATAACATGATGCTGACACCAAAATGGGTGCCCGGTCAGAATGGGTTAAAGACATTTATAATGCCACCTAGAAAGACCAAACTTGCAACGACAATAGACATGAAAAGTTAAAGATATACTATTTTGAGCTGTATGCAAGCAGAAGGGGTTCTCCGTTATTCCACCAATTCTGAAATAAAATCCACAGATCTGATTCTGAACGGGTCCATTTTCTACACTAGTTTTAACACTCAGGATGTGAGTTTGAGCACATACTGTATTCAATGTATTGTACACATAACAGAGGCATCGCGGACTGTACTGTTGACTTGTCATTGGACAACGTCCATCACATTGGGTTAAATAAGGATCACAACGTTCCTGTCTGCCTCGCCACTTCACATCCATGTTGTTGACTCTAACAAAGCTGACCAAACCACTGCCTGTCGGAAAGAGCAGTAAGCCTAGAGCAGAGAGAGAGAGAGAGTGAGACACTGGGGGAAGGACCGAGAAATGCTGACAATGAGGTTAGGTTTTATGTGCGTACATGCATTTTGCGTGTGAACTTTGGATGATGGTTCTGGTTAGTTTCTTGAGGCTTCTTGTCATATTAAATCAGAATCAATAAGGCTTTCGTGAATAGTGAACGCTGCCTAGGTAATGCCAGTGTACTGTCGTTATAGGTGAACATTCAGGTAATCCTCTCCTCAGATTAATTCAGATGGTGTTGACGTCAGTCCACGGTGCATTAACCGGATAGCATTTACAGATTGAAGTGGTCTTTAGTATTGCCCCCCCCCGACCCTTGGACCCTCCATCATCACACAACCTCGTTTGCTTGTTACGTCAGTCGCTCTCTCACTCCCTCGCTCGCTTACTCACGCAAACCATGGGAAATGGTGTACTGTAAATAGTTTACAGTACACCATTTCCCATAGTTTGCGTTTGCACTGGCTCAGCAGGTAGAGCGAACTTGACTCATTTCAGTTTCAACATAGTGTTCCTTTGTCATGAGATAATTGAAAAGTAGCAGCAGATCTATAATATCACAACGTATCGCATTGCATCGCGTGACATCGTCATACAACTAATGTATGAAATAGGGCATTTATTAGAAAATAATAATAATAATGAAATATGGAGATACAAGGTTTCTTCCCCACAGCGTAGCCCCCCCCCCCCCCCCCCCCCCGTTCTCTCCTCTCTGTTATTTTACATTCAGGCTTCAGAGCATCTTTAGCATGCTAGATTTATAGGTAGATGTTCCACGGTAGATTTATAGGTAGGCTGGGAGCTGTGAATTCAGTCGCACGTTGGGCCGCCTGAAGGACCACAGCTAAGTGAAATCTGATCCAGTCATAAAAATGTTTTCTTACAAAGCTGCATGTTTTCTATTCCTTTGATGGTGGTTATTCAAAGGTACAAGTTTATAGCGGCGTGTATTGCAGGGCACACATCATGTTGAACCCTGCTAAAAATGCTTCAGAATGTGTAAGCTAATACTTTTTGCTTCAGCAGGAGGACTTTACATACACGTATATTTCTTAAAATGCGTTTGCCATTCCAGGATAATATGTTAAGTGCCATTTACATTTTTTTTTTTTTTTTACGTATTCACATAAGAGTAAAGGTACCGACAAGTAGAGGGAGAATAGATATAGTTATAAATGTTCATGAATTACTTACATCATGATTACAAATATTGCAAATGTTTTATATCATATATTCAGTGACTTAATTTAATTTGTATTATTTGTATTATTTTGGGAGTAATACAAATTAGGTACATGAATGTTTAAATATTACATAATTAAAATAAACAGACCTTTATTGATCGCAGGTGGGAACTACAGTTATTATAATAAACTAGATTTGTATCTAGTTCAATGTGGTCTCCATATATGGGCATGCTACGTTTGTGATGTCCACCCAAGCACCCACCCACCCAGGTATTATTATATGAGAGTAATATAAGTTAATTAATTTATAGAAAAGAGGTAAATAACCTGTAAACTCATTCCATTTGCCATTTAACAGAATCAGCATTGTTTGGTCAGATTATGGGCATACTGTAGTGAGTGAAAGAAGTGTATGGCTTCCCTCCAACTACTGATCAATATTAATTACTTGATAGCCTTATCAGATTCATTTAATCAATCTCATCACTCTGTATCACCAAATAGCAAATACTGCTCATTTAAAACAGTATTTCTGAAATAAAATGTGTGACATCACACTCACAGTAAAATGATTCCATTATTGACATCTTTTCAATTATGAACAAATAAAAAATAAAATCTCAAGGCACTTAAACTGCATTAAAATCTCGACAATATAGGGAAAGCAGAACACAAGCGGTATATGCCATATTCCTCATCACAGTCACTCACAATAATTATCTATGAGACAGAACTTTTTAAGCAGCCATTAACTAATATGATAAGACAACACTTTCCCTTTCATCATAGATCCGACCAATCAAGACGGAGCTTGAGAAAACGTTCTGGAACATTGTTGGAATCAACAGGTATGGTTTAACAACTAAAAGCCTACTTTAGCCAGTTAAAAAATGTACAGCACAGTGCCATTTAGTCAAAAGCAAACGCGGCAACATTCAAAACCCTCAAGAGTATGGGTATGTAAAACACAGACCTGGGTTGGAGTTCAGATCCATGGGTAACAGAATAAGTCTCTCCCCCTTTCTGGGAGGAAACAGAAGCTGTTGATGGTATGGTACGCTCCAGAGTGTTCCTCATCTGGTCCTGTCCTCTGCCGCTCACAGATCAGCTGGGTCTCCCTCTGCTACCCACAGCACCGCTGTTGCTGCTGCTGCTGTTGCTGCAACTGGTACTATGCTCCCCCACCCCTCCTCCTCGCCTCTACTCCCTCCTCCTCTCCTCTCCCATCTCTTATATCTCCACCTCCGCCACCACCCTCTACTGGTGAGTATACATACAATAGCCTCCATCTTTTTCAATCAGTAAGAAAATCCAATCAGTAGAATTTATAGTATACAAGTTCATGGAAAGGCTCATAGTACTGCACTCACTGTCCACCACAGTCTGTCTGTCTGTCTTTCCTGCAGACAGACAAGCACACACACACACGCAGAGCTGTTCGAGGGACCCGGGTGGGACAGCTAAGAGATTCTCTCCGTTCTTCTCTGTAGGAGAAAATGCATTGTAAATCAGCCAGCCTACCACAAAGTCAGGGGAGGTTCTCCACCCTCCTGGGACTAGTAAATCTGGCAAACGAAGAGTGGGGACTTGGCCAAATGACTCACCCACAGAGCTCTATAAATACGGCCGTGTACGGTCTGGTATACGGCGGCTACTGGTGGCCTACAAGTCCTAAGAGACACCGGAGGTTCTTCCCATTGATTGGCCTTTCTATCTATCTAAGAAGAGTCTGCAACAATCTCCCCCTAAAAACACATTCAATCCCACTGGATCTTACAAGCTGTCATTTAGCTTTCATGTTCTGAAACAGAGAACACCCCTCGGATTCTAGGCTTGCAGTAAATGCTGCACTATCTGTTCCATTCAGCTTGGAGGGGGGGGGGGGAAAGAACGGTTGAGAGAGAGCTAGACATCCAAATATTTACTCAAGGTGAAATTAGTTTACATACCATAGGTCTGAACATTCAAGTCAAGGATCCATGTTTCACAAACAGTTATGTCCCATAGCCTAGCAGCGGCCTCAATGAAACACAGACTCCATGTTCCCCTGCAAAGACATGGCTAACCTGATACATGCCGGTGGGGCGGGCCAGGGTTCGGGGGGTGGGGGGGGGCACAGGGTTGACATGTCAAATACCAATCCCCTCCATCCGGCTGTTAGGGAAGTGTCTTAACTTCCAAACTTCTTCCATCGCTCTCTCTGGCTTGAGACCAGGTTCATGGCAGTTCTCAGCTCTCACACGCCAGTTCATCCAGAGCAGCGGTTCTCAAAGTGGAGTCCAGGGACCTCCAGGGGTCCTTGAGGGGTTTCCAGGGGGTCCCCAGCAAAATGTGTTAAAAAGCATCAAAATCAGTTAAACCACAATATATACACCAGATATTGGAAAATACCTGAGTCACAAGCTTGCAATATGATGCTTGGTGAGTGTGTGGATCGGCTATTTTCTAAAATATCGTGGGGAAAAAAGAAATATCAGATGGGGTCTGCGGCCAAACTTTGGAAGGTTTGATCAGCACTGCTCGAGAGGAACTCTACTAGTGCTGCTAGCTCTCATCGGTCACTCCTCCAGACATACTGTTCCAATAAGCACACAGTACTGCAACCAACAGACGAGATGGACACATACGTACAGTACTGTGAAATATGGTTCAGCGATGTGGACAAAATCAAATATCATGTTATCTTTGACCAAATATCTCTATATTATATTGTGACGATAATATCCACCCCCCAAAAGTTTAGAAAATAGCAGATCTACAAGCTATTTTCGCTGCTTTGGATTATTCTGGAACTTTTTTGAAAGTAATAGGGCTAAAGTATTTGAAACCAGGAAAAGACAACATTCATGCAGCATGCCATATCTCAATATTACGTTACGATCCCACACAATATCTAGTCTGTCGCTATCGGGCAGAAACCATGTATCTCCAAGTTTCAAATTGGTTTCTTTTCATAAATCAATGCCATACTACTGCTTACTTAATGATACAAGAGTGTCACATAAAAGAAAATAGCAGATCTACAAGCTCACAACGCGTCGCATCGGCTATTTTCACAATTGCTTATTAATCATACTATAATTCTAACGATGTCTGTGTGTCCGTGTGTGTGTGTGTGTCTGTCAGAAACAGTGCCGTAACTCCTTACTGCCTGCACCAATCACTCCCACTTCACAGAGGCATTGACCATATGCATATGGAGGGCGTAACGAAGCCCTTTTTTCGATTTGACACATTAATGATTATTAATTAATTTATTAGTCAATTACAAACGCACCCGGGCGCAGTACCCTTCACGGCCACAAGGGGGGCAGATATCTCACAACGGCTAAGGACTAGTAACAATAACAACAATAAAATATAACTGTTTTGGACATATGAGGTTTCTGCCCGACAACAACGATGTATTGCCCAGTCCTACTGTAAAGAGAGGAAGACGAGGAGAATTGATATTAATAAAAGCCTTCCATCACAAACAGATGGTATAGGCTAGTGTTCAGACATTTTAATGTACCACGAGAGCAACTTTGATAAAAGGACATCTCTTCAGTACTACCACTTTCCACATGAACTACTCTATTTAATTTAAAAACCAAAATGGTATCATACGCAGTGCAAACGCCAAGTGCCCAATATTTACCATGGGATTTCCTTGGTCTTTTGTACATAACAATGGGAACATTGTAAAGAAGGCACCAAGGCAAAGTTGCAAACCATCTGCATAATGTATCCCTAATGCACTTATTTCAATAACATTACTCATGCAATGTCTGGGGTACAAAGGAATCTATTTCATACAACATGACCGTAGGTACCAAAGGCACATTTTCTTCCCTACAGCAAGGAGAATAAAATTAACTATAAAATCAATGAAAAAGAAAACGCCATGGTGTACTGTTAAGATGCATTGTATTGATTGTTTTATCCACACATGCATGTCAGAGAAGCCAATTAACCTAATCAATTTGAATAAAAATTGACAACGACAGTGTCTCTCTCTCCCTTCATAATAAATCAAGGCATGAAGGTTTATAAATGCATGCATGGGACCTTGGGCTCCAATTTAGTCGCAGAGTCAGGCTGCGTCATCTCTCCAGCTTATTCTCCTATTGCATCTCTTTGTAATTTTCCTATCCAGCAGAAGTGAGTGCCTGCAACTTCCATGTGTCCATTGTGTTTATATAATTGTATAGTCAAAATTGTGCCAGGTTCGTTCAGCCCATAGCAGCAAATGGGGTTTAATGATTTTGCCGAACTTTCCTTTTCGCTTCATACAGTTCCGTAGAGACGGCCTACACGCACGATCTATACACCAAATGAAAGCCCTAATTTCGTAGTGTGTGTGTGTGTGTGTGTGTGTGTGGGGGGGGGGGGGGGGGGGGGTGGCAGGGTGCATCAAGATTTCAAGGCAGCAACACATCGCTCTTCCATGGGCTATAGACCGTAAGGCTGTGAAGCAATATAGAACTGGGCATAACGGGCAGCGGATATGGAGATCTCTTAAAGGCAATGGCACGTGGACTTGTTGATTGGTCAATTATTGTAACGCCCAAACCACACCTATGCATAATACAACTTTAGTGGGGGAACACCCCTTTCCCCACTGCTAAATCCCCAAACAGTGTATTTAGAAAGAAGAGACGAAATTGGAGCCCATAGTGTCTGTGCATGCACACATGTGCATACCCCATGAGTTAGTGTCAAAGAGCGAGACATTCTACCCTAAACTGCTCCAGATCATCAGATTGGTGCCTTGCATGGTTTAACGGTCTATTCATACTCCAGTTTTAGAGTGGCGACCGAAACGGTGGTTAGTAAAAACAGAGAGATGTGTTTGGGTGAGCGCCGAAAAGGTGAAGCGATTACCACCGCGGCGTGCCGTGGTGGTTACCTTATCACCTAAAACTGGAATATGAATAGGCCTTTACTCCACCGTCGGTGTGTGAATGGGCGACTCTACTCTAAAGCGATTTCTATAGAGCACTGAAGTCTGACGTCAATATCGGTAGAGGGCACAAGTCCACAGGTTCATGTACTTTTAATTTGCATTATAATCACCATAGGGGGATTTCAGATTGCCTCATATAGGAACTGTGTTTGAAAAATTAACATGTCATCCCGTCCGTTTCACTCATATGGATACTGAAAACGCTAATGTTACTACTGCTGAATTAGTTACATTTTTGCTAGAAACAGACTGTATCAAATATGAGTGACTGACTGTCGTAAACGATACAGAGGCACCTCCCCGACAATATCGCTGAGACGGTTTGTTTGTTTGGACCACAAATGCACAATGCTTACAGTATATGAGACGATTTTAAGATGACCCAACGTTATTCTCCATAGAGAAATTACTTCCGTGAACCATGGGGATGAGAGAGTGACGTCAGCGACTATAATATGAATGTACCATTTACCATTTTAAGAGGCTTTATGTTCTGGGTTACAACATCTTAACAACGAGCACCATAAGCTGCTACTTACTCCCATCAGCTTTGTTAACTTGTAACATGGAATATAACACCATTTGAAACATAAAACCAATAAGAGGCTGGCTATATCCCATGTCCAGTCCACGCGCCCACACATTATTCTCCTGCGTCGTGTTATTGTAGCTGTCTTCCCTCGTTTCATAGGGGATCAATCATGTTATTTTTATGACAAATACTAGGTCTCAACAACTGGTGTGCTGCATGAGCCATTAAGCAGATTCCCCTGAGCTTTGGTCCCGCTATTGACGACTGAAAAGAAACAGAGGGACCATGGCCACAGAATGTTGCTGTAGGACACCGACAGCATATACTGAAAACCAATAGCTGTGGTATCTTATATTCTTATTTGTCAATCCTCTTTTTTTATGTGCGAGCTCAAATCATTTTTACGGCAAGGGGCCAAGCAACCTAGAAGAGGTTGGTGGTGTCAGACAGCTGATCCACATATTGCATGTCCCAACCATATTAAATCTATACACGATTATTTGTAATATAGATGGTAACTAACAAATACATGACTACAGTGGATGTAACTTAGATATCTTTTGTGTATCTTGAAAACGACATTCATGCCTTCACACAAGTCCCTGAGGTGCATGTCCTTGTATGGCAGGACTGCTTTGGTCAATCAAGAGACTGGCAAAGACTAAAACACATACACTGCAAAATAGCTGAAAGTGGTGGTTTTTGGCTTTTTGCAAAAAAATGAATTCATAGGACTCCTACAGATTTTGTCCAAACATCACACAAATCAGTACACAGTACAGTACAGTACAGTACAGTACAGTACAGTACAGTACAGTACAGTACAGTACAGTACAGTACAGTACAGTACAGTACAGTACAGTACAGTACAGTACAGTACACATGTATAGTCAATAAACAAAATGGGTCTAGATTTGTCATATTCCATCCTGATTGGCTAAGATTGGTTTTGAACAATATACCTCAAATCATGAACACAGCGTGCAATTTAGGTGAAATTTTGCATGCACATTCCCACTAGGCAAGAAATGCCACTTGAACATTTTCAAATCAGCCTCATGGTGGTGCTATAACAGACAGAATTTTGTCTTTACCTATAACTGCCCCAATCTGTATGTACACTCCCTAGAAGAGGCTCGAAGGAAAGATCTTTGCCCTGCATTTTCAACATCTGCCGTTTATAGCGCTTTTATAGCCTAGTAGGAAAGTCTGTGAAAGATTTCACGTAAATTGCACGCTGCGTTCATGATTTGAGGCTTTTTGTTTCAAAAGGGCCAATCCTGCAAACTTTGAAAGCCAATATTAGCCAATTAGGATGGAATATGAAATATCGGACAGATCCATCTTGAACACATGACTATAGAGTTAGTGTGTAACGATTTTTGGACAGAATCTGGAGGAGTAATATACAAAAATGTGTTTTTCAAAAGTCTGCCTCCTGGTGGCGCTATAACAGGCCGTTCTGGAAATTTGGGGGCAGAGGTTCATCGTTGGCATCCAGGGAGTGTGTGTGCAAAATTTGGCATCGACCGGGTTAACGATGCCGGAGATTAGCTGTCCACAGACGGACGGACGGACGGACGGACGGACGGACGGACGGAGTGCAAAACATACTCTCTCCCCATGCCTTCGGCCTGGTGGAGAAAACAAACAGTAAGTCATTATTATCACCAGTTCAGTGGCCTTGAGGTTACTGGTTAGAGTGTCCGCCCTGAGACGGGGAGGTCGGGGTTTGATCCCCGGTCGGGTCATACTGAAGACTATAAAAGTGGGACCCGTCCTATATGCCTCCCTGCTTGGCACTCAGCATCAAGGGTTAGGTTGAGGGTCCCTGCGACATGTCCAGGGGGTGTGCCTGTCTCACGATATAGAAACAGGAAATTGGCTCCTGCCCTATGGGCCACAAGGCTTGCTTACTTACTTACAGTAGTTCAACAGTGAATGTTGTGAGTTGTGACATAGTTGTGTGCTTTCTGAATGATCAGTCATTCTTTCTTTTTGAGTGGTGCTGACCCCTTCTATAGACCGATTCCGTAGCTGGTCTCATGGTCGCAGCCTACATATTTCCTGTAGGCGGACTCGACGTAGCTGCGGGGATAAAACCCTCACCAGGCGCACCTCTTCCACTACAGTGAACGGCAGAGTGACTGATGTTAGTTTGCCTCAAACTTTACTCCTTTACCTGCTTTTTTACTAACACTAACATTACAAAGATGCCCAGAACATCGAGATGAACCTGTGTAGTTTATGGCTGCTCCAACAGTAGTGGCAACATAAAAAATTAAATTAAACGGAATGTCTAATATCCACCGCAGTGGCTGAGACCAGAGCCATTGAGTAATGGTTGAGACGAAGCAGTGACAGATACATAACGCCAGTGTACTTTATACCTCATACTTTAAATGCTTAGTATGAGGTATAAAATACAGCAGCCTTGTGTTCATAAAACAGAAAGATTTGGTATTGGGTAAGACTGGCAATATGTATCTTTCCCTGCTTCGTCTCAACCATTACTCAATGGCTCTGGTCTCAGCCACCGCGGTGGATATTAGACATTCCGTTTTATTTAATTTTTTATGTTGCCACTACTGTTGGAGCAGCCATAAACTACACAGGTTCATCTCGATGTTCTGGGCATCTTTGTAATGTTAGTGTTAGTAAAAAAGCAGGTAAAGGAGTAAAGTTTGAGGCAAACTAACATCAGTCACTCTGCCGTTCACTGTAGTGGAAGAGGTGCGCCTGGTGAGGGTTTTATCCCCGACAGCTACATCGATTCCGCCTACAGGAAATACGTAGGCTGCGACCATGAAACCGCTACGGAATCGGTCTATAGACAGCAATGTGTCCCCCTTTGTGTGTCCAAGCACGGAAATAGCGTTTGCTCACCACCAAATGTCACTGTTGCGCAGCCACGCAGCCACACACACACACACACACACACACACACACACACACACACACACACACGCCAGGGAGGAGAGCTGTACAGTACAGTAGAGTACAGTACAGCAGTACAGTACAGTTCAAACTGGTCTGATTTTTGACAGTATGTAGGCTATACATACTTTTTACATAGTATACTTTTACATAGGCATGTGTAATGTCTGACATGGATTACCTAGCCAACTGTATTTGAATTTTGATGCTTAATGCACACGCCTGTATGGGTATTAAAGCAGTAAATTAGTTTTAAAAAATGGCACAGTAGCATATATGCCACAGTGATCTCTATTAAACAGTCAGTAATTGGACAAGATGCATGTACCTAAAAGCACTGCATATATTTAAATCGCAATCTGTTCTGTCAATGTGGGCGAGTGCAGAATTCGGCACCTAGTCAATTTATTATAGCTGTGGTGGGTGGGGCCCGGGGTGGGGTGGAGTGCTATGATAGAAGTAGAAATGCAGATCAAGCAGCTATTCGTTTTCAGTGGGATATGTTATGAGACCGGCTGTGGGACCCAAACAGCCTAGATGACCCATAAACACCATTACGCTATTTGCAGTGTTGGGGAGTAGCTTAGCTTCATTTCACAGTAGACTACTGGGAAATGTACTGTAGCTACTGCAGTAGATTGTGGTATAGCCTCATCACATTCGGAATGATGTAGCTTTCAAGAAGTTGCTATGTTGCTGGGTAGCTTGACATTTTCAGTTGCACGTCAGCAAAAAATAGTTTTTAGTCATGACACTTTGTCTATCATGTCATGTACGTTTTATTCAATCGCTCAATGTTATAACATGTATCTTAATTCTTCAACAAGGTATAACTAGCTATTTATTTTACTAGGATATAATGTATCTAGCTTCATATTTTGAAAGAGAGCTTGCTGCAGTTACTATTTTTGAAAGTAAGAAACTAGTAGCTTAGCCAGCTACATTTAAAACGACACAAATCACAAACCCTAATAACATGCCTATTGTGGGGGAGAACATCATGGAAATATTTTCACCGGAGATATTTGGTGTAGAGGGCAAAAAGGAGGGGCCTAGTACAAACCCCTGTGGATCTCCAGTCAATGAAGTAATGGGTTTAAGTGATTTAAGCAACTTGCCCAACACTGGCTATTTGTGAGATGAAATAAAAAAGGTCTAACAATGTGGGCTATGTCCTCTGCTGGCGCACTTGAACCTTAATTATGAATGTACGCTGCACCTGCACTCCATGCATCAGGGTTCTATGCATCAACCTTGTGTAGGTTATTATTATTAATATTTGATGATATGAACGGAGTGTTATGTCCGGCCCTAGTTGTGACAGTGCGCATATAGTTGTGTGCTTTGATTTGACTGATTTGTCATTCTTTCTTCTTTTACAGTATACTCATACAATATTTTAGTATAAGTATATTAAGTCACCATCGAAAACCAATTATACCCTGGCATATCATCATGTCATATGCTGCTATGGGACATACGCATCGTAGCACCTGACGAAAAACATTACTTGCACGCTCTGCTTGCGCAAGTAATAATGATAAAATGCTCCTGGATAACAGGCTGTTTATTAGGCTATTTGAGCAGCATTAGTCAATGACAAGTTGACAACACATCACTGTAGCAGCAACAACCACAGAGATTGCCTTTAAACAAACAGTAGCCTAAGTGCACAAGATGCATACCTAAAGCACGGCATATGATTGAAATCTCAATCTGTTTCGTCAATGTGCGTGAGTGCAGAATTCAGCACCTAGTCAATATAGCTGTGGCGGGTGTGGGTGGGATGGAGTGCTATGATGTCACTGGAAATGCAGATCAAGCAGCTATTCATTTTCAGTGGAATGTTATGAGACCAGCTGTGGTCCCCAAACAGCCTAGATGACCCATAAACACTGTTACGCTATTTGCAGTGTTGGGCAGTAGGCTAGCTGAGATATAAGTAGGCTAAGCTACTAGCTTAGAAACACGTCCCGGCAGCATGTGTTGTGGGTAGCTTTTTGAGCGGTGCTAACGACTCCAACATGTGACTTTGCCAAGTCTAAGGGTTTTGTTTTGAGAGCACTTATGACGTAAATCATTTGCCAGCCAAGTCTATGGACTTTAATGTTTGACATAAGACGTCATGTGGCGGATATAAATACAGTGGGTGTCCCCTCACTTCACACAAGTGTGATATTTTTGAGGGACGCTAGCCCCTCCTATAGCCTATTCAGCTTTGTGTCTATTTTTGTCCTACAATTCCCATTGACATTGAATGGACAATTTTACGTCATATTGTCTGAGCAAATAGGTATAGTGTCTATTTTACGTCATGATGATGTACGATGATAAGAGCGCCCCTCCCCTTCCCACCATTTAGCTGGAAACTTAATTGACAAAGGCTACATCACTTTTTGTCTTTCTTTATGGCACATCAACATAAAATAGGAGATTGAGTCAATTCGATCCAACTGCAGCTTTCACACAGTTGTAATCAGTATTTCTCTAAATCACTGTAATTATTAAAGAAAACACATGAGGGCACTGTTGCCTTTATTTCAAACAGAGGTCTAGCTTTCACTGCACACAATGGATAGCCAAATCACTGGTGAAGCTATTTCCTTCAAGTTATTCTCAAGACCACTCTGCGGACAGACTAAAAAAATAACAACATTCCCAGAAAGCCTCAGATGAGTTGCTGGAGGAAACACATCAACAGAAGGGAACATAACCACATATTGTGCATTTGTTGGTTTTGCCTTGTAAACAGTATTTGTGCCTGGGGCCAGCCACCTGCTCAGTGCAACATGATCCCAAGGTCCTCTATGAATGATGGGATGTATGCCTCCAGGGGTGACCATGGAAACATTCCTATAACTCAGCAGCGGTGGTATGACCAGTAAATAGCTGCACTAGCTACCTACGCCCCAAAGCCCCTATATCGTGTAGAAGTGGGAATGATGATGATGATGTATAATATCAATAGTATATTAGTGGTAAAGAAAATGATGGGGCGGGGGGGGGGGGGGTGGAGCTTGGTAGAGTTAGTTTGTTTGAAATGCATTAAAATGACACTGCGGACACAACAAAGTCCAGAGCTTAATAGAGGGAGAGAAGAGGCAGAGAGAAGGAGAGAGGGAGAGGGGGGGGGGCAGAGAGAGAGAGAGAGAGATTGTAAAACCCCAGCCCGAGGCATGGAGTAAAAAGCATGGTGAGTCCTACAGTGTGTTCATGAGACCTTGGGGACACATTGGGGACAGGGAGGCATATGGTTTCTCCGTCTCCAGCACAGCAGGGGACTTCTTTCTTATTTGCCTCTACATACTGTAGCAGTTTTACAGGAATCAGATGATTATTCTCAGATGGAGCAGGAGGTCAGTGCTCTGATCTCTGGCTACAGGAGTTTATGCGACCATTACTGATATTTGTACAGCAGGCCTCTGGGAGATGCAATGCTCAGTCAGTATTAAAGTGAAAAACAAAAACCCTAACATTGCGTGCAGTGCAGCAATACATACATATAGGGCATTTCTTTAGTCATACTATATTATTGATCTCCTCTCATACACCACCCATTCCAATATTACAGAAGCTTATACAATCACAATGTCCTTTTTTTCCCCAATGAACATAATTTATAATTTGGCAAAGGCAGGCAGCCTTTGCAACCGATGTACATTGTACAGTAATCAACTAAACCCCTCCGCCCATCTACCTGTCATGACAGGTAACTGTCTTTGCGCACCATACCTGGCATACCTGAGGTGATTCAACATCACTACATGGGGGGAAACCAAAAACAAAAACTCCACTGTAATCATGAAAGATATCCACAAATGGATTCCACGTACATGAGAAGTGAGATGTAACATACAAATCTAGACCTTTCTCACGTACAGCAGCAATTTAGAGTTGTGCCAATCATAGTAGGTCCTACTTAAGGCGGTGTTCCATTTGGGTCAAACAGAGACAGGGTCATCGACCCAGACGCCATGGGGGCCCATGAAGGAAGAAGAAAGAGAGAAGAAAAGCCAAGGCAATCCAATTTTCTCTGCCAAAAACCTGTGTGCGTCCTAGAGTTGCATGCGTGCCCATGTGGATCTGCTCAGAGCTGAAGCGGCCCATTCATCCCGTCCGGTCTGGCAGTGAGTTTAAGTGTTATTTAGCACCAATATTAGGACAAATCAAACAGCGAAAGTAGACAATTTACATGCTGACACGCGATCCTCCATCCCACGATACATGTCGGCTATTTGTGTCTCTGTGTGCGTTGGGGGCCTAAACTAAATATTAGCACCGGCCGGGGCCCATCGTCATGATGGTACAGTATGCCTGTGGACACAGGGTGCTGCTATGGTACTTACAGTATTGGTTGGTTCACTGGATGGTATGGGTTAACTTAAGTGTCTTGCTCAGGGACACTTAAGACACGTAGATGTGAGAGCTGAAGGTCAAATGTTAGACCTTCAGTTCTGTTCTGATTGCCAGACAGCCTCTCTACCCACTCAGCTGCGGCTCATTTCTGTGGGATACACAGAAGATAGCCACTCTAGTCTAAACAGCACTTGAAGCATCAGCTTCTGTGTACGAAAAGAAAGATGAGAAAAGCAAACACACACAGTACACACAGTACAATGGGAGAGTAATAGTGAGGCTGTTCCTAAGACAACACTGGCAGTTCTAGATGTACTTGACAGGTGTGCCAACTAACAGATGCAGATCATTGTCTCACACAATCCCTGACAGTCAAACTTCAGTTTCACACGCTGAAGAATAGATCTTGTGATCTGTAAGACGATGTAATAGCTGTCTACTAAACCACTTACTCTCAGTGTGGTCTGGGGACCCCTGGAATCCTTGAGGGGGTTCCAGGGGGTCCCCAGGTAAATGATTGATAGTTCAGAACCAAACCAACCCTTATAGGACTGCAACACAGAGAGTGTACAAATGTAACCAAATGGACCCGGCCTTACAGGCCTCAGAGTTAAATAAACAGATGATTTTACAGTGTGAGATTGGGGTCAGAGAGATAAATAATCACCTTAAATGTGGGCCCATGGCCTAATGCATATCAAATTGGGGTTCCTTGAAATTAAAAAGGTTGAGAATCACTGAGCTGAACTGTGAGATAGAATAATTGTCTTGTTGCTCAACAGCAGAAAGTCTCCCATCCCACTGCAGCGGTCGTCTTGGTGTCCCTATATCCAGTTCCCCTGGCAGTCAACAGACACCTGGCGCCTGTCCAGCCCCCCATCATCACCCTTCACAAGACAATGGACAACTCTGTACTGATCAGATCTAACACCGTGTCTCTCTCGGGCCCAGATGGCCCTGTCCCTGGCTCTAACCAGTATCTGTTGTGTTCTGACTGCTGCAGGGCCACATTTAGACGAGTGGAATTTATTTGTGGAGTTTTTCCCTTTCATTCACTCCCTACGTCTCTTAGACTTCTTTATTAGCTGCCACATAAGTTGTCCCCTTGTTTTCCCTCGACACAGAGGGGACAAGGAGGACACAGAATGTAGGAGCCGGTTTCGTTTTTTGGCAGGCAAAAATACTTGAGAATGCTAAAACTTTCCGTCTACAGTATATAGTCCCTTGTACCCTGAGATGTTTTAGTGATGCACAACGGCCCCCTTGTTGTGAACATGCTTGGTGATCACATTTTCAAACACATTTTGGTCTGCATGAGTTCATTTATGGCATCTGCTCTGGTTTTGAGACACAGCCAGAACATGCCCACAGTCTTTTATAGGTTGGAAAGAAACACCCTCCCTGCTCTTTTATGCGTTTGTCATGAAGTGGCCTTCACGTTTTGTGACATCGGAAACATGTGCCTTTGTGCTTTGCTGTATTATGCTTTTGTACATTATACTGTCCGAGTCCAATTCTGTACAAGTCCAAGTATGTGTTTGTCTTACTAAACACTATACTGTCAGTACAGCTGCTTTTTATTCCATTGTGTGGTTGCAGTCAGGCACACCACAGTCACACCTGACTGCCTTGCAGCCTAAAACAAAGCACCTAGAAAAATGCTGAGGAGTTCCACATGAACTAATTATGTTTAATAAACACACACACGCAAGCATGCACATAATGGTCCTGATTCTTCAAAAACGAAATGCGCCAGAGTGTAACGGTGGCGGAAACAGATATCGTATTTATCCGTCCGATCAAGCTACGTTGAGATGACGTGTTATTCAGAGAGTGGTGTGTACCACAGGTGCGCAGGTGTATCGCAGGTGTATGTCATACTGAATGCAGCGGGTGCAAAGTGATCGGAAAAGCACCCGACAACCTCATCTGCATTGATCCACGCCCAATTTCATACCATAAAAGGCTTCAAGCATGACTCAGCAGACAGCAGTTTGTCTGAGATCACAGCCGCGGTCACTGCTATCGAAGCTTGCAACGGTGCGTGCTCCGCTGAAGCAATATAATTATAATTTATTTAATTAAGTTCGGGACCAAGGCGGGTGCTCTCTCACACCTATGCAGAGGTAAAACATATCCGATCGGATATGTCAATGCAAAAGTCGTCTTTTCAGAGAGAGCGAGAGAGAGAGAGAGACGAGAGAGGGAGGGGGGCTGCATGGGCCCTCGACACTGTTGCGCGATAAAGAACAGTAGCCCATAGCCCCATACATTCATAAGTAAATATTATAGGCCTACCTCGTAGGCCTGGGATCCTCTTGTCTGAAGAAATTATAATCCAGTGAGTTTATCCAGTGAGTTAAACTATTCTGTGTGTGGCATCCATGTGATCAATATACATTATTATAAATTCTGTCTGTCTGTCCGTCATGTTCACGAGTGAAGGTGAGCTGGTTTAAAACTGATATGACTGGCCGACTTTCAAACACGCTGCATTTATTAGGCTATAAATGTGGTCTTCTATTTTTTATATAGGGCTTATTAGCCCTATTCATTTTCCAATGTGAATCGGATCGGCAGCACGCTGCTGTCTGCCCCCCCCCCCCCCCCCACACACACACACACACACACACACACACACACACACACACACACACACCGAAACAACGTTAGATTCGTACAGTGCAAAATGCAGATAAGTGTAGGCCTATGTTCTTATTATAATTGTGAGTTTGTTTTTTAACATGCAGTCCGCGAGAGCCGATCTACAAGCTCACAACGCGTTGCACTGCGAGTAGCCTAGAGAAGGCTGTCCAGTGAGCAGCGCAATCGCGCATGGCATGCTATAGAAATATCCTAATAAATAAAATAAAAGGTGTCGGGGCAGTTTCCTTATGGGACTCTATAGGCTAACTTGCCTCTAGAATGCATGCATTAGGCATACAAGTGCACTCGGCTTTTATATATATATATATATATATATATATATATATATATATATATATATATCGTTTTTTTATGTGCTGATCGACCAATATGTTGGGGGCACATGCCTACATATTTTATCTGAGATTTGGGGACTATTTATTGATTCAGCATGAAGCATGAAGCATGAAGCATGAAGAATAAATCTATATGCAAGTGTATGCTTCCGCAAATTTCTCCGCCACCTAAAGAGGTGGCGGAGGATTTAGCGGAGTTTCCGACGAACCAAAGACAGCGTCAAGTTCACGGCCATTTCCATGAATTCCAAATTAATGTGGGAAATCCACGTAAATGCCTTTCCGCCAGCGTCACGGCAATATATCAGCGGAAACACGTTGAAGAATCAGGCCCAATGTGTGCGTGAGCTCGCACACAGTGTGCACTGCACACACACACACACACACACACACACACACACACACACACACACACACACACACACACACACACACACACACACACACACACACATCCAATGATCCATGGGTCGGCGGTTCGAATCCCTGTCTACATGTCGAAGTGTCCTTGGGCAAGACACTGAACCCCAAATTGCTCCCGATGTGCTGGTTGGTACCTTGCATGGCTTCCGCCGCAATCGGTGTATGAATGTGTGTGAATGGGTGAATGTAATGCACAATCTATGTAAAGCGCCTTGGATAAAGGCGCTATATAAATGTGCCATTTACCATTTTACACACACACACACACACACACACACACACACACACACACACACACACACACACACACACACACACACACACACACACACACACTTTTTGCTTAATGCTTAGGTCAAGTTAGGTGGTAAATGTTTAGTTCAGTCAGGACGACTCATGAATGGATGGAATATTGAATAAAAAATGAGCAATATATTTATTATGGTTTGGCGATGAATTGGATCAGCTTTTTAGGTACTCTGATCAAGCGCATCAGTCCCAACCATAGGGACTCCGAATCCCCCGTACTTAAACAGCAGATTCAAAATGACAGGTGGTAGTTGGGGTGGAGGAGGGTGAGCAGCTAAAGTTTAAGCAGACAGCAGTGCAGCAGTATCAGTGTGCAGCAGCAAGCAAGCAGGATGAGCAGTGCAAACTGCCAGTCTAAATAGCCAGTTTGAAGATGGAATGAGTGTGTGATTGGATGAGTCAGTCATGTGAGTGAGAACATGATGCTGAGGCTGCCGGCAACTGCACTGAGTTTCCTGACTGAACTTGCTTTGCGCATGTGACACAGGCTCTTTTGTTTATTATTTAGCTGTCAGCCCACCCTGGGCTCATATGGATTAAACAAACACTTCCTATGGGGTGAGCACTGCAGGCGCAGATTATTCAAAAACACCTTGGCTAAAAAACGTGCCGTGCCTGTGGGTCAGGCCTATGTACGTGCATAACCAGGTAATTAAATGAATCACAGGGAAAACGTTTATTCAAGCAGATGCTGAGTCTTGACTCTTGAGTCTAATATTAAACTCTTGTCTGCATTTGCCATTGTCCTGCCGTTCATACCACATTTACAAGCATCAAAACAGGAAGCAGCAGGACAACTCTGAAAGGTTGTGAATATGAGTGTCTAAAAACCAAAAGAAAAGAGAGCAGTGCGCACCATATGAAAACAATGGTTTTGCTTTGTATGTATTTTTAACAACTCTTGGTGTAATTATCCACTTAGCGCTGGTCTTGGTTATCTTGGTTGTTTTGGGAGCTGGGAAGAGGGAGAACCATTCCCTCGTTGTGCCTAGCTTTTCCCTAGGCTGAGGCCATAACAAGCCCATTGTCTATGACTCACTGTAGTGTATACCTGAAATTACTGCCAACCATTTTCCAAGTCATACTGTGGTTTGTTTGGCTTTCGAGGAAGCCATTTGATTCCATTCATTTCAGTATGATGTGAAAGGGACTTGCAGGGAGTTGAAACGTACTTGAGATACTGTAGGTAATCCAACACACTCAGTATCATTTTGTGGTTATTTTTCATCAAAGTTACACTACTGTTGCATTTGAAGTCTTGAAAAGTCAAAAGAAGTCTGATGACTTAAGCCTGGTGACATGAAAACATCCCATAACATTGACTCTATTATTCTGGTATGTTCATTGTTTTAATCAAAATGTAAAGAAATTTAACTTTTAAACCGTACTTCGTTGACTGGGGTACGCCTCCTTTTTTAACATCAAATTTATTCAGCGAAAATCAACATGTCGATCTACGTGTCACAATGAAACCCACTCTGAGCTTTGCTATTTTCATATCTTCACTGAATGTCCGCCGTTGCTAGGGTTCATGTGGTTTGTCAGCTGCTAAATATTTTGTAGAATATATGGCAGAAGCTGTGAATAGACAATGTATTGATGCCGGTATGGTGTTTTCACAACATTGTAATTTCTTGTCCATGAGAATGAACATGAAGTCGGCCCTTGTATGTGAAAATGATATGGCCATTAAAAGTGATTGTGATTCCGATAATGTGAATTGGCTAGAATGAAAATAAACCAAATAAATAAAGACAGCAGTCATGGGTACAATGCGTTGGGAGAGTTTGATTTGGCACAAGCTGGACTGTTGGGAACAAAGCAACACCCACAGAAAAGAGGAAATTTGTAGTGGAACAGATACTCTGCCAGGAAGAAGCTAGTGGTTTGGGCCAAAGCAGTCTTTCACACAATGAATGAACTGGAAAAGTGAAAAAGCCTAGTTGGAAAACTTTGGGACACAGATGAGTGTATATGCTGAGCAACTCAAACTAAAGCTTACAAACTAAAATGTTCCAAAAACTGTTGTTACAATTGTGTTACAATAATTAAATATCGGATTGTAAGCTCATAATATGTTGTGCTGCAACACATTGCACATACAAAGCAACCGTATAGTAGTCATGTGACTACTGTTTAGTTAGTGGACTACAAATGTATGGGAAGAGTAGCCATGGGAAGTGTAGTCTGGGAAGAGGAGTCATAAAGTGTAGTCAAAATTGGAGAAACTGTGCCTGAAGTTGCTTAAGCCCCAAATCCCCCAAAACACACAGAAGACATGACCTCAGTCTTGTCAGTGGTAGCTACATGCATGCCAGGAATGAGTCATAAACCACATACTGTAGCGTTTTACACTGTCAAACATATAGACTGCCATAATGTGGTTAATAAACAGCTGAGCCAGAAGCTTCTTGCCACCAGTATGATCTGTCCCTTTAAGCCTGGTTGCGTGTATGATTTGATTCCTGACCTGGTTAACAGGCCGTTTAGGATCAGCCACACCCTTACCTTCACTACATGTGTCAGCTGTCCTCACATCCTTTTCTTTGGTAAAGTACTGTTTTGCCTGATGGAAATTGAAGTATTATCTGGATGCAGGCAGGCTCCCACCACTGAAACTCATAAAGGTCTTTGGTTCCAGTGAGTGAAGTAATGGTTTAGTCATTAACAATGTTAGGCAACCAGTTGGCTACTTGTATTATAGCAACAACAATAAAAGGCGAAGCACTCTATCTACTGGTCAATCTTCATTCCTACTCAAATGGGTTTTCACAGGAGGGTGGCATCTCCCTTAGGAATAAAGTGAGAAGCTCAGTCATCCATGAGAGACTCAGAGTAGAGCCGCAGCTCCTTTATGTAGAAAGGAGTATTTGAGGTCATTTGGGCATGCCCAGCTTGGTGGGAAGAGGCCACAGGGCAGACCAAGGACCAGGTGCAGTGATTATATCTGCACTGGCCTGGGAACACCTAGGGACCCTCAAGGCTGCTGTGGCCATATTGTGTTCCATGAAGGTTAGAGTCAGAGTGCAGCTATTTGTGCACTTTGGCTCATGGAAAGACTCTGCTACACTAAATGGAACAGAGCCTTAGTTGTATTGGTAAAACCTGTGTGTACGGTAGTATTTCATGTCAATATCGGTCGCTGCCATGACATTTACAGGGTTTTACTGTGTGGCAAATAATGGACATCCCCCATCTCCCCATCTGTGGGTCTGCAATGCAGTACGAGGAAAGTGCCCATGGATATTTGGGGTACTGGTTCAGTTTAGTAGTTGTGATATGATAGTTCATGATATTTATGAGCTCATCCAATGCTTCCCTCTGTGACTATGCTTTGTTTACCACTAATTATACCTGGATATGAACTGCACCTCCTTGTCTAATGAGCACAGAGGCTCCTTTCACAGTACAGAATATCACGGGCATCAATGACAGATGGTGCTGCGGTACTATTTATTTTCTCATTGTACCCAGCAGGGAACAAGTGGAATTCAAAGTTAACTACAAGCTACCTGTTCTGCATACAACACATACAAGCATACATGGGATGACAAAAGGGTAATTTATCCAGGGTTATTACAGATCATTATTTAATTAAAAGGGGTTTCCAAATCCATCAAAATATATTTGAGAATTTGACAGACGTTTTTGACGACATCAATATCAGCAAAGTCATGTACTGTCAACAACCAAATGATACTTTTATGTGGGTGTTGTCAGCAGCTCTCGTAGGCACTCTTGTCCAAATTACTCAAACAGAACTAGTTGAAATCATTCTCAAGCGTTATTACATGGGAGAAGACCTCAAGAGGCGGCTGTTTGTAGCTCCTGTGGAGTCAGTAATGCTGTATGGAGTTGAGACGCAGACCTCAAAGCACAACAAGGAAAGGGCCTTGGATGGAGTCTACACAAGAATGCTCCGAATGGCACTAGGCGGTGTCACATGGACAGACCACATTCAGAAACGTGGTCCTCAATGGGGATATACCACGGGTCACAGACAAAGTCAGAGAGAGAAGGATGAGGCTGGCAGGGCACTGCGTCAGGCACCCGGAACTAGAGGCCAGCAAACTGATACTATGGGAGCCAACCCAGGGCACAGCCAGGAAAGGCAAGGAGTGCACCACCTAGGTAAATTGACTTGTAGTTATTTCCAAAATGGTAAAACATAATGGTGAAAATAGCAGATCTACAAGTTCACAATCCCATTGCAATGCATTGTGAACTTGTAGATCTGTTACTTTCACTAAGTTTCAAATCAGGCTTAAGTGGTTAATTAATAATGTACATTTTCCCTTCCTAGAAATGTAGTCTCACTTTGTTATTGTCCACCATTGTGACAAATATTTTCTAAACACGTGTTAGAAAGAGGAACCTAAAAATGTTCAGTTGGCAGTGAAACAGCAACTGCAGCTATTTTAGGTGTGAGTATTTGCAAGTCAAGAGACTTTCACTTCACCTTTACAGGGAGGTCTTAGTTTATAGCCATAGCTTAGACCGAGACAATGAACCGAGACAAATCACAAAATGCTACCTGGTCAATTTCCAGTTAGGTTTAAGGAGCAGCACTGCTTAGTGCATATGGGGTGACTCTCGATGTTTTAAAAACATATTGTCCAAAAAAAGAAGGGTTTAAATAATTGTGTAGCCTCAATTTAATTGAAGAAGCCTCCCATAATGCCGGATGATTTACACTGAAATACCACATTTTGCCAGTACATCAAAGTGTGGCATTTTGAGGAACAATGGGACAAATTTCTGCATGTACTGAATCTGAACAAAGTTCACAGCAGCATTTCCAAATGACAGTGGCTACATTTACATGGACAGTTAAATCCCCTTTTCATTCAGAATAAAAGTTAAATCCTATTAAAAGTTGTCATGTAAACACCTACAAAAACTTAAATCGGAATGAAAATGGCCAATCTGATTTAAACTTAGATCTGATGTAACTGACCGGATTATTCCATTTTTAAATCCTATTGAAACAATTGTGGACTCATGTAAACACTCATTCGGATTTAAGTTCATTCTGGTCTTTCTGTGCATGCTTGTTTCCATGTAATTGGTATGGCTATTGGCTATATTATGCTCTTGTTTTGCGATTAATTATAAGAAACTAGACATGTTTAATTTCACATCTCTGAGAGCAACCTCTCATAGGCTACAGGATACATCAAATATAAAGTAATATGGCATAAAAGTGTTTTTATATTATTATTATTATTATTTTATTTTTTTTACCTGAAATGTAGTGGAGTAGAAGTAAAAGCATTGGAAATTTGAAATACTCAAGTGAAGTAGAAATACTACTAAAGTAAATGTACTCATACTTGCTAGTACTACAGATGCAGTAGTGTAGCGACACACACACACACACACACACACACACACACACACACACACACACACACTAGGCCCGGCATTAAGCAACTATAGTCGACTAGTCGACTAGTAAATCCACTAGTCGACCTTGTTGGTACTAGTTGACAAGAAAAAATAGGATATATATATATATATATATATATATACCGTATATATATTATTTTTTTTGTAAAAAAATAATAATATTTCTTTACATTATAGGTAGTTAAACAACTAGGCAACTAGTCAACTAGTAAAAATGACTAGAAGTGAATGCACTAACACTAACACTAACACTGCAGAACTTTGGGCTGCACTGGGCAGTCATGTGGATATGTTTTATTGATAAATACTGACAAAAACCTAAATCGAGCAGTATCACAGGCAGTATCACAAAGAATTGGCTTTTTTCCCCACAAAGAGATTCTATGTAGAGGGAAACAAGAGCCAAAACAAGTACCGAGCCAACTCAGGTTGCGTTTAATATAAAGTTTCTCCTGAGAGGCTGAGAGGAACTGCTGGGTTTAACACAGCAGATAAAATGAAGCGAGGGTTTAGGGGTCATCGCTCACATCCGCTGCCTCTCTCTAAGGTTTCACGTGGATCGATTGGTCCTTGGCCCAACTCGTGTACAGCTGTGTGTTCATTCCAAACACTCACATTCTCTGAATTGCTCTGCTTGGGAAAAGCCGCCCACACTCCCACCCCACCCATCCGGACAGCCTATATCTGTACATATACATGAGGGGGTTGTGTACTCTAGGTTTTAGTGTTGTGTGTTTGTGGGGGAGTGGTGTAAAGTGTGTGTGTGCGTGTTCATTCTTCTTACCTGGAATGACCTCAAAGAGAAATTTTCCACCGTCATCCCCTGTGGTTGGATGTTCTGTGACTTTGTTTCCAGGTAAGAGAATAGCTCCCTGGAGAAAACAAAACAACAAAAACCATTAAGCAAACAGAAATCACCAGAGGCCTCCCAAACACCTATTTAAACAAAACATGCAGAAGGAAGAACATATTCAACACTTCTTTGAGGTTTATATGAACTATTTTCATATCATAAATGCATACAAATAATGTATGATAAAAAAAGAGTTGAAGCCCATTTGGACAACTATTACGGTATTAACTAATTATTCATTATTAGCATTGCTTTGAACTGAAATACACATTCCTATCACGTACAGTAGCCCACCTTTGATGATTTTGATTTCACCATAAAGGTAGCCAACACAAAGTTTTAAAGGGACTTTTCAACCATACATTATAATATGTGTGGCATAGCTGAATGGGTAGACAGAAGGACACTGGTCGACAATATCAATAAAGATATTTTTTTTATTGCAGTTGGGACATTGTTGCAATTACCTTTCACCATTGGGAGAGAGACATAAAACACACAGACTGTAGCTTTAAAGCAGATCTGTAAAGCATGGATGCAGCTGCCAAAACACGTTAAAAGCTTCCAATTATGCCCACTTCAAAGCAAAGTCCCAGTAATCTTTCAATGCAGGTGACTGCTAACGCTGTGATAGTTCAAGTATACTGCTTTTGGTGGGTTTGAATAAACTTTGAAGGGTATTCCAAAATAGCAATTAAAATTAAAATTTACTGGGCTCTCATGCAAGTTGATTTATTTGATTTATTTTCACAGAATGATTCTTTGCATAAATCTGGCCAATCGAGGTTATGTTTCTTGGGAAACAATAATTTATATCATTATGCTAAATTGCATGTTTCCGACATATATCACAGAAATTTGTAACATGGCAGAAGGATAATTCTGCCATAATACCGGTACACACACTTATTTATGGCCTTGAAATGGTGCATTTATATTGCGCCATTATCCAAAGCGCTTAACATTCACCCATTCGAATACACTCACACAACCATGGAAGCATGGCAAGGCATCAACCTGCTCATCAGGAGCAGTCAGAGGTCCAGTGTCTTACTCAAGGACACTTCGATAATAACTCGGGAGGAACTGGGAACCTTCTATTTCCCATTCTGAACATTGCTGGCTCACAATAACCTACTACCTGACCTGGCAGAGGTAGTGCTCCGAGGAGGTGATCCAAGGAGCACCTTTTATAGTTTCTCATTGACCAGTGCAAGTAAATGCACGCATTTAGCATTCAGCATGTGACGTCACAGGCTGCCAGCCAGTCTCACCGTGTCCACATCCCTTGGGGAAGTGGATATTGAATTGTTCCCCTATATTCAAAACATTTTGAACATCTGAAAACAAATCCTCTCTTATGGGGGGGGGGGGTCCCTGGCAGACTGGCACACAAAATCTTTTCAAATACAAATCCATATGAATTTGGGGGACCACTGTTTGAGAACCACTGTCTTTGTGTGGGTGTGAATGACAGAGCTGAGTGGTCACGTGCGGCAAAGAAGCAGTGTTTCGACGGGGGTACACAAATCTCTGCCTGGGCAGAGGCGATAGATCAGCGATGTGACACTAAAGGCCAGCAGCTCCCTCCTGCTTTAAATAGTATCAGCATCAGCATGCTCCCCTATCACCACGACAACCTTTCTGCCTATTAATAGTTCCACAGGATAGATGTCTGCTGCAGTCTAGCCGTCCCTTTGGAGGCGCGTCCGTCTGCTATGGTGGGCTGTCACAAGTGGACGTGGCATGCATTTGTCTGTGCATGGATTGCGTGTGCGTGTGTGTGTGTGTGTGTGTGTGTGTGTGTGTGTGTGTGTGTGTGTGTGTGTGTGTACTGTATGTGCATCCATGAAAGATTGTGCATTGACTCTTCCGTTTACATTCCCTATTGTAAGCATTTTCTCTATTTCATAATGAGGCAAGAGTTCGCATAATCTATTGTCTTGAATCACATACGTTAAAATTGGTTCAGCATTCATTCACTTGAATCACTGATTCTCAACGTGGAGTACTCTGTGGACCCCCAGGTGTCCGTGAGGGGGTTCCAGGGGATCCCCAGCTAAACGATTGAAATGGTTTGGAATGAAATGGATTGTTATTTGTGTTACAATTAACTCATTTTGGACTGAGGCCGATTCTAAAAAAGCTTCTAAATCCTGACCCAAGTTTTCTGAAAAACTTAAAATATTTCAGCAGCATAAAAATGTTTACATTTTTTAATACTGTACAGAACCCCAAGTGGGGTTCCCGTCCAGAAGGGTTAGAACACCAAAATAGGTTCCCGCCCAGGTTAAGTGCACAAATGGAACCAAATGGACCCGCCAACTGAGCGTCCATGAAATTGACTAAGGTTCAGAGTCACCGACAACAGAAGCACACAAAAAAGCCCAACCTCATACCGTCCAAGCTGCTGCAACAGGGTTTTATTTTACTTTGTATTGGAGACGTTTTGTGTTACAGGTGGCGACAGGCAGCCTCACTACCTACAGATCTATAACCACTGACCCCACTGGGCGAGCAGCATCACACACACACACACACACACACACACACACACACACACACACACACACACACACACACACACACACACACACACACACAGTCACACACACACACACACACACACACACACACACACACACACACACACACTTAAAATACTGACTTGAGAAGTTGAGATTATATTATATTACCAGAGATTGTGTTACCAGTTATAATGCACAATGTGAAATTCCCCACTCCTACAGCTAAGTCACATATATGGGACATTATCTCTGTGAACATATGAAAGTGTGAGCGCCACAGCGTGTGTGTGTGTGTGTGTGTGTGTGTGTGTGCCTGCGCGTGCAACAGACTCAATTAGCAATTCTATCCGGATGCATAAACCCATGCCCCCACGTCTTCTAGGGATGGCTTTCCCAAGTGCAAACGTGTGCCAAAATGAAGCACAATCTTTGTTTCATTATAAGTCAATCACCAAAGACGGTCCTTTTGTTTAGAGATTTATCAGCCTGGCTGAAATAAAATGTGTGGTGCTACTCACTTGTATGTGTTTTTCTTTTTGACAGTACCTAAAAACCATTAAAAAAATATATATATATATATATTGATAGTATTCATTGTTATATCTTTTTCAGTGACAATCTCTCTGGCTCTACAATAAACAGAAAGTAATCTATTTTCAGTTCAGGGTACCAATTTAATCCAATCAGGAGGGATAACTCATACAGGATGCAGGATAAACAAGTGGAAGTGGAAGTGATGACACAAAGTAAGCAAGCATACAAAATTGGAACCAGCCAGAGCCCTATACAATTACTGAAGCTGATGAATGGGATGAATCTCCTGATTGGATGAAATTCCCTTGGTGACCCACCTGAAAAATGAATTTCCGTTTACTAAAGCGCTGGAGAGACCGGGAGTTACCGAACAAACTCTATACTCTAGCAATGATTACTCTCACACTATAGCTTTAACATTTAATAATAATAACAATAAATAAAATAATAATCAAAAATACAGCACCCATAATGCTACTGTGCACCCACACCACCATCTGTTCTGTATTAAAAATGACCCGCATCTGCAGGTTAGTTCAAATGTATACAATATGTGACATATATCTCCGCATAAAGGACCCATAAACGTTACCAGGATGTAAGCTTTCCTTCCTGCTGAGAGAGGCTTCTTTAATGAGCCATGACTGTGACAACCAGGAAGTGGAAACCCTACCTGAGGCCCCAGCAGATGAAGTGCATTAAAAAAAGACCCATAAAGATGCTTCAGACTGACCCCAACACGCACAAGTGTGGAAATAGAGCCCGGGCCGATGCCAGATTTTGGGACCTGATGCCGATTTTGGAGAGTCCTGGGCTACCGATTGCTGACGTTTTTTAACTATATTTTGTCGAAACATAGAAGATCGAGCCCAAAAAAGATTGATTTGATTATTTAAAAATATATAGTAATTCAAAAATCTGAAGCAAAATCTAAAATCATTTAGAGTTGATTAAACTTTCCTCGAAGCCCAGGCCGTAGCGTAACGGTCTGGGCACCGGACTGGTAATCCAGTCGCAGTGTGCCGCGGGTTCGACTCCCGGACCCGACACGGCCTTTACTGCATGTCATCCCCCATCTCTCTCCCGTTTCCTGTCAGCCTACTGTCTGTCCCTTCAAAAATCAATAAAAGGCGTAAGCCGCAAAAAAATATCTTAAAAAAAAAAAAAAACTTTCCTCGAAAACATGTGATCAGATCATCTGAAAGTGGTTAAAAAAATCAAGACACATCAGCTGCATATTTGCCAATAGGCCTACCGATGTCATCAAAAAAAGTAAAATAATGGCTGATATATTGGCCAAACCCATACATGGGTCTGCCCCTACTAAGGCCCCAGGTGAAGTGCATTAACATGACTCATAAAGAGGGTCCAGACTGACCCCAGCGTGGATGAGTGTTGGAAGGGAAAGAACTTGTTTGATGTGGCCCCTCAGCAACAGAGTCTGCTTTGCATCAGGGTCTCCAGACAAACAGAAACAACATTAACAAGTATTTTCCCAATGATAAAAGGTCCATCGTGTGTATACACGCCCCCCCCTATCGCCTCTGGGTACAGAGCGGGACATGGACCAAAAAGATATAAGGCGAGTCATTCTTATACTCTGTTTACTTCCTGTGTATATACTGTAAACTATATGCTGTATGTATACAATATCATGTGTCTGTGTGTGCGTGCATGTAATGAGTTTTGCCATGCATGCAGTTACACTGCAAGATGCTTATTCTGCTCAGCAGCTGCAAGGCCAGTCACTCACTAGATTGCCATGATGACATCACCCTATTAAACATATAAAGTCTTTTGTTGTTCGTTAACACCCCTGGCAACTGCGGAGCCAAGATGTATGTGCATGCATATACTGTACCATTATGTAATTGTGTGTGTGTGTGTGTGTGTGTGTGTGTGTGTGTGTGTGTGTGTGTGTGTGCGACCTGTGTGTGCGTGTGTGCATGCTTTGTGTGTGTGCGTGCTGGTTAGGGTGTGTTTATGTTTCACTGCATGTATGTAATTGAGTGCTAGGTGGACCTTTTCTCAAAGTCACTATAGCCACAGTAGTTGTAAAACCACAACGCCACTGTAGCTCCATGTCTTTGCCTCATAGCCACTGCATAATGTCATCTTAACCCTGGCTGCCTGTTGTTTTCTCCAGACAAACCCAACCTCAAGCAGAGCAAAATGTACTCCAGATTAGTGTGGCCTGACTCAACACAGGGGAAGAAAAATAATTGTTACAATTTGACAGTGGTGGAAGAAAAAAAAAAGGGTATGTATTGTATATAAAAGTATCTGCATTAATATATACTTAAAAGTACCAACGTAAAAGTACTAATTTTTGTCCAAACTATGTGTCAGATCTACAAGCTCACAAGCTTGATTATCAGCTACTGTATTCGCGAATAGCTGTTAATGTTAATTAACAAATAGCCATTAAATGGTTAATGTTCGTTTTGACTAGCAATGTAACTAAAGCTGTCAAGAATGACAAAATGGAAATACTTAAGTAAAGTACTAAAAACAAATACCATGTACTTAAGTTACTTTCCACCGCTGTAATTTGATGATTTCTGTATTTCTGTTGTTGTTAAATCTGGCAATAACATTCCCGCTGTATAATTACACTGTGCCATGTTTCTAAAGAAAGATACACGTATAGAAGAGTAAAACGCTTGGCCACAGAAGAAGGCAAAGTCACATCTATGCCCGCATTGCCCGGTAGCCACGTCGTCATGGAGACGCTGCTCAGGGCTGTCAGGAGGCTCCGACATAGGGACACCCCCCACTGTTTTGGATGGTTTACTACTGGGCTCATTAGCACAGACAGAAAGCTACTGTAGCGTCCCACGTTATTTAAGGCCTGTAAGGGTCAGTTCTGGGAAGTCTCTCTCCAGGCAAGATAGTGATGGGAAAACTCTCAGAGAATTGCTTGCGGTTGTGATCAGTGGTTTTGTAACTAATTTGCAATTTTATGGTACTTTCTTATTTCCATGTCTTGATAGTTCATACTCCTTTCCACTACATCTCAGAGGCATATGTACTTTTTACTCCACTACATTTTTTGTTACAGCTTTAGTTACTTTGCTGATATAGATTATTAATAATTAAACAAATTATTAATTGAAAATATTCCCAATTTGTCAAAAATGTACAGCTCACAATACAAATATAAAAAGTGGATCATAGTCCAATCGCAGGATAATATGATTCTGAAATAGACATTCTACATAATGAATACTTTTACTTGCACCACATTTAGTGCCACCTGTTGTAATAGCGTTAATGCTAGCGAGCTAAAATGAGGTCATCCTTGCTCTAGAAAACAGCAATGTTACAATCGCAATCACCGGACAGTCCGAAAAAACCTCCGAACATCTGCGATTTGTTCAAAACCACGGACAGCGCATTAGTTTCAGAGAAAATGAAACACAGCGAGGCAATCTTATAGTGATAACAAATGCCTAAAGACGAGCCTACTCATCATGCGTGCTCTGCGTAATTAATTTATATGACGAGTATACCTGTCGTTAGGATCCAATGTGTCAAATATATATATTTCTATGCTAAGACTACGCTTTTATTTTTAACAAGTAACTTGTATAAGTCCAAAATCAGACCACTTTCATACATGATATCACATACCTGTTTCCAAGGTTGCTACAGTATCTATTGTATGTTTCTGCATGCTGTAGTGTCCTAGTGGCTGAGGTTAGTGCTGTGTTATGGCGTGGGTGGGTGTCTGGCCCACATGAAAGATAGATGGGTTTTACTTTTAAGAAAAGAAAGGCATCATTATGTCACTGGCTTCTGAGAGGTTTTTCTCTCCCAAACATTTTCAGCTCAAGGCCCAAAAGAGACATTTGATGTCTCTTTCTGGAACCCAAAATTAACACTTAAGCTCTCTATTTAAAACATTTCTAAAATAACCGTTGTAAATAGTGACACATTGGTGAACTTGTAGATCAGCTATTTTTGCAAATGTTTAAAATATATTTTTTAAATTTACTGTATGTACAGTATCTAAGCTGTATCTTATATAAGCTCTGTACGTCGCCGCCTTTTTGTTACATGGCCCAGGACATCACTGCTACCTGCATTATTATCATGTCCAAGACTCTGTGTATGACTGTATGTGTGTGCGTGTACACAGTACATTTGTAAGACTATATCCTACTTTTTCCTGGCCAAACTTACTCTGCATACTTTTTAAAGAAATAGAAAGGCACCATGGCAAGCTGCATATGATTCCGTAACGCATAAAATGGAAAATAAAGGGCTTGTTAATCCAAGAATCCTGCTGTCATCTGTCCTACCATGGAGCCTGTTATTCATTTTGGCATATAGAAAACAAGTGCAATAGTTTATGACCTGTACTGTATATGGTGCAGTGGTTCAGGAAGGTCGTTAATCTACAGGTTCCATTATCTATCTACTACATATCTGACCAAGTTAAATAGATTTTCTTCACAACTCCTCCACTTCTAGGCGTGGTCACCCTTTGAGATACATACTGTATGAAGAAAGAAAATGTAATGGATATTGTTCATGGATTTGCACTGTAACTGTTCATTAAGGTCAACTACTGTTTGTTTAATTCATGCTCGTCCGTCACGATCATCATGACGGAACTTCCTCCTGTTTTTTGCAACCCAACCCACGCATCTACATAAACGGATGTTACAATTCTCCTCGGGCGGTTATAAGTACGCGTATCTTCCGTGTTGTTCAATAATACACATTTTAATACGATCGGTTGACATTTTCTCTGTTTCTTTGCCATAATGCTTTCAACTACGCGCCCCTATCGGTTTGGAGGTGTATTGCACTCTGATAAATTATAACACTATGAGAAAATGTCAAACAATTTAATTAAAATGCATTTTATTGAACAATACGTAAGATACAGGTACTTACAGTGTACCCGCCCGAATTGTAACATCCTTGGCCAGGGGGGGGGGGGGGGGGGGGGGGTAAGCACTTTATATTTTAAATCTGAATGCTTATGTAGATGTGGAGGAAGTGCAAAAAACAGGTTGAAGTTCCGCCACGACCGTCATGATATGACAGTCATGTTTCACGGCTAGAAACAAATGAGCTCCGTGTATTCATTTAGTAATAATACTCTCCCAGTATATTATTCACCCTATTACCATGAGAAAAATGGTAAGTGGTCTGAATTACAATAATCAGATCATATCCACCACTGGATAAGTGTAGCCTTTGTTTTATGACTCAAACAGTTGACGCTGAGAGCGAGCGTGTGTGTGTGTGTGTGTGTGTGTGTGTGTGTGTGTGTGTGTGTGTGTGTGTGTGTGTGTAAGCGTGTTGGGGCATGCAGACAGCATATTCATGCCAAACCCACACGTGCGGCGCTCTACGCACGCTTCAGTGACCCTTCACCTCCCTACTGCTCCCATTCCTGACATTCCAGCCGTGACTCTGAGGGTCTTGGTGGCTCTGAGGGGCTGGGTATAGCTATGAGGGTCCCAAAACTGCCTGTCAATCCAATATACTGAAAGTAAAACATCTCTCAACATCTTTACACAATAGAGCACCGCAATATCGCTAGAGGGCGCTAAGTCTAAGGTTTGTGTACTTTTTTATTTGTATTATAATCCCCATATAAGAACTTTGTTTGAAAAATAAACAAATCAGCCCGCCGGTTTCACTCATAATGGATATGAAGAATGAATTGACTGCGAGAAAACGCTGATGTTACTGCTGCCGAATTAGTCAAATATCCGCTAGAGACAAACTATATGAGAAATAATGAGTGACTATCGTAAACGATACAGAGACACTTCCCGACAATATCGCAGAGACAGTTTGTTTATTTTTGGACCGCAATTCTTATATGAGATGATTTTAAGATGACCCAATGGCTGCCATGGCTTATGTGTGATATTCTTATTGGCGAAATAGAAGGGCAGATGTCCCTGCTCCCGTGGCAGTCAGCAATTAGGCTAATGAGGTACATAACGAATGGAGACATCACATCATATGAGAGCAGTAATTAATTGCAAGTGTAAAAATAGTTCTCTGTCAAGCATCAACACCTTTTGCTGATCTTGTAGTCTGTCTGTCTGTCTGTCTGTCTGTCTGATAGTGTGCTGATATCACAACTCTATAGAAACTATAGAAAGTTAATCCATATTGACTCAGATATCCTGAGTTTAGGTATCAGTGTTTTGCCGTACAGGCTGAGATCTCTCTCTCTCTCTCTTTCTCTCTCTCTGCTAGACTAGTTAGCGTGTATTCTGTCTGGTTAGCTTGTTCTCGTTGGTCTTTTGTGTGTTCCACAATGCTCTACTTTGCAGGTTACAGAGATTTAAGAACTTTGAACAAACTGTTCTGTGCCTGACCTAGTTTCATTACAGTTTTCCATTGCAGGCAAAAAGTTATAGTTTTACTGAAAAGCATGGGGAATTTATGTTGGCATCCTTTCAGAACTAGGCCAAAGGATGGAAAACGTCAACGCATAATGGAGTGGACTGCTCCTCAGGTAGTTGAAGGCGTACGGAATGAATACCTTTTCATAGAGAATAAACAGAACCAAATGCCATGAGAAAGGCTAACATGTTCACTAGGCTAACACTGTCACGTTCAGTAAATTATAGCAAAGAACTAGAACTCGAAGTTCCATTATTTGTTTCCTACTGTATGTTGACACTATAGAGACTTGGACCAAATTCAATTGCATTCAGACTTCAGAGCAGAAGCAAACACTGCACATTTCAGAGAGCATGCAACAGGAAAAATAATACTGTACTGGACTAGTGACCCTGGCTACATCTGTGTGGGGGGTACAGACAATAATAAGACGTGCTGCCTGGCCAACCTTCCCGCCACTGTTCTATTTCCAGGCGCCACCGCCACTGAAATAGATTTTAATAAAATGTTTTAATGCATCTGGGTACCTGAGAAGTTGAAATAGAGAAATATATCTATTTGTACGGCACAGAATCCTGTCATTATAAAAACAATCTTTTTCGAAATAGTAAAAAAAAACAACACCCCTCTCCCCCCAGAACAGAGACAAAACATTGAATGTGTGAGCGGAGCCTAAAAGTGCGTTCAGATTTGAATGGTTAGAGCGGCGCGATTACATACAAAGCCAAAGCAAAGACGAGAATTGCGCGAACGGGCACGACCTGAAACGAGGCCTGAAACCGAGGCGGATATATACAGTATATATTCAGGTCTGAACGCAGCTTTAGGCACTGTGTTCAGTTCTCAATGGTGTTCTCCCCGCAGTGTTTTATCATTCCATATGCTGTACCTTTGTATGATAAACATTACTACATTAACAGTAACACACTCCCTTTTGAAGTTGATACTCTATTGATGATGTCTTAACACACACGTCATTGGACAAAGATCAAAGCTCAGACTGAGGTCCCTGTCAGATAGAAGCCAAACAAAAGTTGTTAAATAAATACATTGCCTTATTCACTACACGGCCGCAAACATTACGTCTAATCATTTTTACCTCGCCTTCACATGTATAACTTTTAACTGATAGTTTATTCCAGATGAAGTACCTCTCTAAATACCTCTGCTCAGATTATAAGCTTACTGAAATAGCCCGAAGTCAGTCGACCGTGTAATGTTGAAATAAGTCCAGCACCCTCAGTGGAGTAAATTGAGCTGCACTGAGTTTGTACAGGGATTGTGTTGTGTTTTTAATAGATGAATACAGTATTTGCCAAACAGTGGGTTGGGACCCATGTTGGGCCACACAGCCATTTAAAAGGGTCGCAAATATTTGTTTTCATCCTTACCTTACCTTCACTACCTGTCACTTCAGCCTTGCTGAATTAAACCATTCCCTTCACACACTGTTTAAAAGGAAGTATAAGGATGGAATAACAATTTGTTAAAGATGGAGTGCCGTGATTTTTGCACTCAGTTTTCCATGTGTCTATGGAGTTAACATTACTCCAATAGACCCCCAGGTGTGGTTATAATATTCAAATATGTCTTTGTATTTTTGGTTGGTTTGGCTGAAAGCCTTTGAGTCAAAATGCTCAATCGAAAGACACCATTTTAGTGACATCATAACCCTAACCCTAGTCTAACCCCTCCCCACAACTGCTGTGGTCGAAGCTTAAGTTCAGGTGGGTATTTTTGAGTGTCGCAGCCACTCCAATGCCCAGCTTTGTCCGTCCCTGGCTGTGTCCCTGTGTCCCTATATGTTTAGGGTACCAACAGCGGGCGCTGTTGCACCAGTCACTTTATCTTTTAACGTTCACTAGATTTTCTGTGGTCTGGGGTTTTCTGGGTCAAACAAGTGCTCTGATTTGCCTGAGGTAAGAGTCCACAAATCCCATATATGTCATAAGAATTTGCCAGCAGATGTCACTGTTGAGGGATTTTGCCTGTTTTCATTGCAGCGCAAAAGGCTTCAGAACACACCCTAGAACACAGGAAATCAAGTTCAGGTTGTGTGGGTGTAATCGAGGTCATAAAACCTAAAGAGATAAAAGATTAAAAAAAATAATTAAAATGTATAATGTCATGAAACGTATAATGAACTGGTGGGTGTGGCCACATAAAACATAATTTTGACACTTTCTGTACACTTTTTTGAAAAACATATTCCTCCCAGTATAATCATAGTACCCGATGATCATGTTTTAGGGGGGGATCACAGCACTCTTTAATTTTAGCATTCATGTACTGTGCAAATCTACTAGAAGAGTGGTCCTTCTGCGGCTCTCCTCTTTATTGTTTGGCTGTGAGGATCCAGGGTGGTCGATCAGTCTACACATGCAGAGCGAGACAGCAACTTAAGACCTGCGTGTCCTTCATTAAAGGTGCAGTGTAAACAAGTCCACGGCAGTCAAAACAAGCCAACTAATCTCAATCTGTCTGGGTCTTGCTATCTCCTCACGTTCACCGGATGCATCTGTTTTGTAATATCCCAGCATGTTATATATTTATTATTTACATGAGGTTAGTCTCGGTAGACTAAGCACATGCAAATATCTATGTTATGCATAACATATACAGTAAACAGTTGCACATTGTCTGTAATATGTATTGTTTTATTTTAAGGATATTGAGTGAACAGATTTAAGTAAAGATACTTTCTATATTATTTCTATAATTCTACACTGTATCGTTTCTTTTCTGAGGTTTCCATGTTTTAAAAGTCATACAACACCCATCTTAGTACAAGCCTCAATTATTGTGATCATGCTGCTCATTGTGTTGCAATGCTCAGTCGCTCACAGATGTGTGATGAAGTATAAATTAGGCTTTAGATCAGTTTTTTACAACCATTACTGGATCAGGTCCCACTTATTATTTGGCCACCAGTGGTGGTTTATGCTCTACAGCATATGTGCCTTTGTGCTTTGACTGCATGCTATGGAGTTATGTGTTCAACAAGGGCCTTGAGTGTTTGTGTTGTAGTAGCCTCGCGTAGCCAGACAACTATTCCACAATCTCCAAATGCTATATAGAGTCTGGAACTACACAAAATATTTTTTTACATATCTTTAGAGCTTATTTTTTTAAATTTCCATTTCTGCAAAACAGCAAACAATATATGCTTAGATGATTTCTAATTTATATTAGGATCCAGGCGCATGCCACATATATAGGCTCCGGCCGTTGTGTGTTCGAGTCCCGTTCATGACGACCTTGGCTGCATGTCTCTCCCACTCTCTCACCCCCACCCTCCTGTCTGTCTTCACCGTAACTATCAATAAAAGGCACAAAAGCCCAGAAAATGATACATTTGCACGACTGCAAAGAGCGAAATGGAAGTGGGGAGGAGGCTCCACTTCCGCTTTATATTTTACTCATCATAGCACTTCCGTTGCTCCAGACTGTTTGACGGAAGCATTTGGAAAATGCGAGAGGCAACAGTCTAGCAACGCGAGACTAGTGTTGTAGTGAACATCTTACCAGAGCTTTCGTCTCCTCTTCATCTTTGTAATAGACGAGCTGGTCTCCACGCAGGACAAACCAGCGTGTGTGCCAGCTCTTCACAAAGCCTCCTTGCTTCTTCAGCCACCCACATTTGATGACACTGGACTTTCCCGGGCCCTGCGTGTGGGTTTGGGTGACGACGGCCTGGCCTCCGCTGCTGCTGTGCTGCTGGGGACTGCTGGGCGACACCACGGACTGCTCTTCCATTGTCAGGGCGGTTTAGGAGCTCCGTAACCTGCAAGACATATTTTTATTTTATTTTATGTTTATTTATTATTCAAGTTTTTCCGTTTTACATGTGCGTCACGTTTGCAAAAATGCATGAGAAAACATGAATCAGATAAAGTCTGCCGATATAGTGGGGATGAATAGAGCACTGTTCCCCTTGGGGGGGGGGGGGGGGGTTGAAATGGTAGCTGTGCCATCAGAACATCAGAACATCAGATAAAATGTTCAGAAAAAACACAAAGCTTATCTATCGGGTCAGATCTAACACGGCCGCATTTACCCATACTGTGCATATTTCTGTTCTCTGACTCTGGTTTATTCTCTGTTATTATTTTTGTAATCTTCTTGGAAAGCAAATGTCTCATACAGTGTGAGGAGGTGCTATGTGAGAAGAGTGCAGGAACGGAGATGTGAGAGGAGGCATTTCTAGCCTACTGTAGGTCAGATAACAACAAACTCTTAATCCTTTATCTCAGTGGTTTTCAACCAGTGGTCCGGGGACCACCAGTGGTCCTTGAGGGGGGTTCCAGGTGGTCCCCAGCTAAATGATGGAGAGTTGGTAACCAAATGGACTTTTATATATCGTTATGGTTCTATTTGGTTTCATTTTATGCTCTTTTATATCTGCATTACTTAATTTACAAGAAGTCTACACATTTAAAGAGTATGTAGGATAATTGTTATTTTGATCAACGTTTGCCTGTTATCTCTCCTAATGGTACCAACATCAATACAGCATGGTATTGCACAGAATCTTATCCAATGACAGCAAAATATTCGTACATTTTGGGTCTGAGAGTCTAATGTCATCAAATGGTGGTCCGTGGCTCAAATGCTGAATAAATGCTGATGTCAAATTATGCTGCATTACATTGCATTGCTGCACGGCCGAATGCATGGCCAAATCTATTATTTGTGCGACCTATTTAGCCTTAGTGGTGTTCTCTTGGCCGCCTTTGACCGACCAAAACTATAGCGATACAGTTACAACAACAACCTATGTTTCTGCTGTCAATATCAAACAATTAACAGTTTCGGCTCTTGGTCAGGAAAGGGGGTATTTTCTGGTCCTGTGAATGGAAAATTACATCGTTTACAGCTTTACCAAGCTGATGGCTGCTCAGGTGGACACCTGATATGCACCTGATTCCAGTGTCCCATGAGCCTTTGTGTTTTGTGTGTGCATAACTTCCTCTTGCTGTTGCTGCTGTGAGTGATCAGTGTTGCCAAATTTTGCAAGAGAATCAAGCAGCTAGGTCTATGAAAACAAGCACAAATATTTTTTCAGATGTCCGTGGACAATTACATATTAATCTGGGGTTCCTTGACATGAAGAAATGTGGGAACCACTGGTTTAAACAACATTAGGAAACAAGCCCAAATATGCAACTACTCTCATACATCACATTTATAATCCTGCTTCAAACTTCCTGTATCCTGTTTTAGAGGCTGAGTGAGCACATTCACACTGTTAAATCTGACAGTGGGCGTGACAGACAGGCATATTATTTTTGCTAGAGTCAGCGGTAAATGTTCCCAACGTTTTCTGGAGGTTTGTTTTAAGCTAGGCCTGGTGGTGGTGGTGATGATGGGGGGGAGGGTGCTGTCCAGATGACCCAGAGAACAAGATGAGGACCAGATGTTGTGGCACAACAAGGTTTTTCATCCAGTCAGCACTGGAACAAGTGCAGCAGGTCTGCTGAGGTGGCCTTTGTTCTGGTCCTGACCCACACACAGTCACATCAGAGCCATAGAGTAAGACAGAGTTACGCAAACTCCGTTCACTTCATGGGGGCCAGTCCAATGGCGGCTCTTATTGAATGGGGACAACCGGAAGTATTGAATGGGAACAAGCGGACGTTTACGGAATGCATTGGGAGTCTATGGGCTCGCGTGAGTACATGAACCACGTGACCGTGCTGTTTTCTGCCTGCCCCCTCAATATCGCAACTATTGGATGGCTCTGAGTCACACTAAGGTCACATTCACACCCAATACTTCGGTAGACTCAATGCGAATGGGCGGAGAAGTTGAGCTGTGTTTGCCTTCATACTGCGCTGTCGTCCGCAGCAATTGGAAACGCAGCAGGGACCTTTATCAATGTGTTCAATTCATAAACTACACGGTGAAATATATATGTGTTAAAAGAATATATACTTTGAGTAATATTTAGGACTTTAGGACGTAAAGTGATGGTAACGTGGTTGCAGTGTGATCATCGGGGACTGGATGTGTGTGTGTGTGAGTGTGTGTGTGCGTGCATGCGTGCGTGCGCAATAACGGATGTCTACAAATTTACCAACTTGTTTTATAAATAAGCGGCTAGCCTACTAAAGCCTATATACATTAAATAAACCTGCTAAGTTAATAGTAGTAGCCTACTACTGTCTACACACATACCACTTTTATCTGACTCCAGATCAGCGGAGCCGCCCGTCAGGATTCCCGGTCCAGGTCTGTACTACGAGCACAAACACTTTATGTCTTTATGAGTTTTGTTAGTTAGCTCTGGATTAGAACACATTATATATGTTTTTGTCTTATGTACCCACTACCCATTAAAGTAAAACATGGGACACAAAATTTACCTCCAGCAGCAACAGTGCTGCTGGAGGTCAGTGACCCTCAATACAGAGAAAAACACAAGTCAACGTGCGTGTGTGTGTGTGTGTGTGTGTGTGTGTGTGTGTGTGTGTGTGTGTGTGTGTGTGTGTGTGTGTGTGTGTGTGTGTGTGTGTGTTTTCATCTCAAGACGTGCATCTGTAAGACGTGAGGGGGGTGTTGGCAACTACTGATTTACAGGATTACTTATACATTTGTGGTTAATAAGAGGAAAGAGGCTTTCCAAAATAAATTATTTTGGATTGATTAAATTCCAAACAAATTCCGCCGGCTCGGACCGGGCTCAACATCCCAGGAAGAGGATTATGTATCAAAAATGTATCAGACTCGACAAGAAAATAGGCTATGCACGTCTTAAAAATCCTGACAGCTCTGAAAAAACCTTATGTTTCTGTATCAGTGGTGCTCAATATTTCATGTCAAGGACCCCAAACATTATATGTAATATGCCTCTGCCCCCCCCATCTGAAAATATGTTGTTCCAGGGACCTCCCCAGAAGCAAAGATTTGAGTTAAAATGTCCACTCTGTAATAATATATATTCAAAGATTTGAGGCACATTTTCACGAATTTAAAAAAATAGCAGACCTACAAGATCATAGCACGTGGCTTAAGTATAACAATGCTTTAAAACACCAAAAGGGGTTCCCGCCCAAAATGGGTTAATGTGGCGAGAGATTCTAAACCTTATGTCACCGTCACCGGATGAAAGTCATTCACTTCTAAAACTTTATAGCTTTGGTAGAATAACAAACAAACCCCATCATCTCACATGGAACACAGCTGTGTATCCTTTGTCTCTGAAGATGACAGAATGTAGTGAACATAATAACTGTGTGTGTGTGTGTGTGTGTGTGTGTGTGTGTGTGTGTGTGTGTGTGTGTGTGTGTGTGTGTGTGTGTGTGTGATCTACATATAGGCATGTGCGTACGACGTGGTTGTTTTATGGTTAAAAATATGTTGGCATTAGGGTTAGGGAGAAGCATTTAAAGGTTATGTTTTTTCAAATGCCTTTAAAAGAAATCGCTGTTCTAAAATTCTGATGAAGTATAGTAATACAATAATGTGCGCGCGCGTGCGTGTGTGTGTGTGTGTGTGTGTTTGCGGGTGTGGGGTGTGTGGGTGTATGGTTGTGTGTGTACGTAATCTACATATAGGCATGTGCGTACGACGTGCGTGCGTGCCTATACGCAGGCCCATGTGCATGGGTTTCTGTTTTGTGTATAATCCTTTGTTGCGCTAACATTCCGTCTCATGTGCCTCATGCCCTGCCGAGTATAAAAGGGTCCCATTGATGAAGCCTGATGAATACAATATTTACTATAGTCTAGCGAATAGGCATGGGGCAGGCTATGTGGCAGTAATAACCGAAGGATAGAAAAGAATATCGGTAGTTAAAAACAGAAATATGAATATACTGTAGCCAGTGGTGATTTGAGGATTCAAGCAAACACTTACTGGTAGAGTTACTAAATATACCGGTAGGTGATTTTATATTATTATCCTACCTGGCCTGGGTCGCGTTCTTTCCCCATTGATGGTGCATTTATATAGCGCCTTTATCCAAGGCGCTTTACAGAGATTGTGCATTACATTCACCCATTCATACACCGATGGCAGCGGAAACCATGCAAGGCACCAACTAGCACATCGGGAGCAATTAGGGGTTCAGTGTCTTGCTCAAGGACACTTCGACAGTAACTCTGGGGGAGCCCGGGTTCGAACTGGCAACCTTACGGTTACCATCCAGGCACTCTACCCCAGAGCCACCGCCGCCAACGGTGATGCTATATTACCGCCGCCAAATTAATTTCACCAGAAATAGACTCTATCAAGTATGTGTGACTGACTCTCATAAGCGATACAGAACCACTTCCGACAATATTGCAGAGACAAACAGTTACATACAGTTTGTTTATTTTTGGACCACAATGCTGCTTTAATATGAGATGATTTTAAGATGACCCCATTTTATTCTCCATGGAGAAAAACTTTCCCGACCCAGGAGATGAACGAGTGACGTCAGGAGTCACTTCGGTAATCTATTCACATGCCAGCTTACTTAATACATCCCTATGGGGTAATAGTTCAACACACACACACACACACACACACACACACACACACACACACACACACACACACACACACACACACACACACACACACACACACACATCTTAACCAAATAAGCAGTATATATTAAGTTAACTGGATACTAGAAACCTCCTATTTTTCCTCTACACAAAATATATTTGCCAAAAATAAGTGACCTGTTGTGAGCTTGCAGATCTGCTAAATTTGCTAAATGTTCGTTAAGGAACAGAGAGCTTATACAATCTTTGTAATGCACTCTATGAATACGATATTGACCCATCTTTTCATTAGGAGGTTCCCTGCTTACACAGGATATTTGTTCCCCATATGGGAATGTGAGGGAGCTCCCCCGGCACACAGAAAGCCTAGAAGACCAATGTTTAACATCTCTTTGTTAGAAACCTGCACCCAAGCTTGGACGAAATGAGAGAGTAGCCACACACCACAAATGTAACTAAAAGGGGCGCTTCACAGAGCGAGCTCCAAGCGAGCTCCGAGCTCAATTTCTCAGTCATGTATGACATATCTATGATGTATGACACTATTTGGGCAAGGTCAGTCCAAAATCGACCGCCACTGGCTACATTGATCCCCCCAAAAGTAAAGTTTCTTTCACATTTGTGTGAAATGCAAAGTGGGCTGTTACAGAGCCACCATGAATACTGGACAACTCACCCCGGTGCTTGCCCGTTTTTCCTCCCGGGATTTTCACCAGTGAGGGGGATAACTTTGTAATATGCTTTTGGCTGTTTGTATTATTTTTGGAAAAATATAAAAATCCCCACATATCATACAACAATTTATGTGAACAGACTTCACTGTAGTAGCTTTTCATAAATTATATTTGTACTTAGGCTGTCTGCTGTCATGAAAGTTTATAGTTAGAGAAATTCAAAGTCCAGCCGTCTGCTGTCCCACCCCTCACTGGGGAACATTCTGGGAGGAAAACAGAAACGGGGTGAGTTGTCTTGTTACCGCCACCATGAGGCCAATTAGAAAATATGCAGGAAGTGACTCGGTTGTCCTGGCACTGGCACCACACATCTGGTCCTGATCCAAATGTATTTTGCAAGATTAACTCTGGACACTGAGGCCCTCATTTATCAATCGAGTGTCAAATCTGCCACAGATTCGAGTGCAGGTTTCGTAGTACACCCACGTCGCCACGGCATTTATAAAGTGATCGCAAACAGCTGATCCTTCCTTAATTTTGTTCTCACGTTAATAAATGTCACGGCTGAATTTGATCTGGCACGCCCTAAGAAATCAAGCCTCGCCCTCGTTTTTGCGACCTGAACCACTGCTATACGATCTGGAAACCATGGTTACCGTGCCTTTCTGCCCGCCTCACCCCCCTCTCTCATACACACACACACACACACACCTATATAGCCTACCTATATCTCCGATGCAGTTCCCACTTGCGCTGGGAGCATGGCACGGTACATTTGGCATTGAGCGTCGGGTTTATTATATTGCAGAAAGACATTGCAGCCTGCTGTAGATTAGGCTAAAGTAGGCTATACCACGCTGGGACTCTCCGCAGCTGAGCTGCAGCACTATAGCTGCACTATACTCTCCAACGTCCCGTCATGGAAATATTTCAGCACAGACAGCCCAAATCCTCGCATGTATGCGCTCATGCAAAACACTGTTTAAATGGCTTAAGCATCTCTTGCAACTGTTGTTGTTTTTAATTGCGCGATTTTATCTCCTACTAATTTCATATGACACATGTATTCCTTAACATTTTTATTTATTTATTTTTTACATGTAGCCCATATACATTATACATACATTTTATATAAACATTTTAGGAGTGAATACATATATGTTTAGATGCCTGTGACAGCCTCTCAGCAGTTCAGACAAGGCTGCTCCGCTTGTGTAAGACAGAAAAACAGCCAAGGACAAAGCGTACGCCAGCTCGCGACCAGACGTGACTATTTGTCCTACTCAAGTTCAATTTCAAGCTTTGCCGGAAATGTTAAATGCCGAAAATGTCGGTAATTTCGGCGTGCGCCCATATTTTGGCGTACGCACGGTTGATAAATGAGGGCCCTAATATCTTAAACACCCAAAATCCAAATCAGATCCAGGGATTAAAAGTGGGCCCTGGTTATCAATAATAGAGGGTATATCCACGTGACATCATCCTCATACCCGGAAGTTATGCGGGGAACGCCTACCGTACCGAGTGTCAAAAAACTACTTTCTGGCCTTGACAGCCCATACGTCCAAACAGAAAAGTCCTATCTGATTGCATTAAACTATGTTAAACTTACTTTGCAACTCACTTTGACACACACTTTATGCATGCGCATACCCTCTATAAACCCACGATACAGGGGTGGGGGGAACATTTTGAGGGTCGTACTGTACTGTATATGTGGGCAATGGTCACACAACAAACTGTTCTCTCATCTAAAATCTGAAGCGCTACTTAAGATCCATAATGGCTCCCAGATGAACAGCACACATAAATTCTTAATTTATTTCCTTTAGCGAGTGACAGACAGTGCCATTACCGCAGCCAGACCATCTGTCTTGCTGTCTACAGTCTTTGGCACCGCCGTCTCACAGCTGCTCTGCTCCATATAGGCCACAGTGCATGGCGGTTAATGCTCCTACCAGGTCTCTGTGGGCACTGATGTGCCCATGCGAAACTTAAAAAAAAAGAATCACCATCATAGCTGGTTGAGACAGCAAAACTTAGTCCTGTGACTTTCAACCTTTACTTCCCCATTTCAAGGACCCGCAGTGTGATATGCAGGCCACAGAACAGACCTTCATTTGATACACTATTCTAAATCTCTGGGACACTCAGTTTACTTATAGACCCATGAGGGTCCATTTGGACGTCTGGTGGTCCCCGGACCTGAGTTACGAAGAACCAGTGAGTTAGTCTTTGCAGATATCTCCTTTGGCAGCTACTGTAGGATTCCTTAATATGCTAACACGCCCAAAGATGATTGTGTCTAAAATAAAAAACAGTGGTTTTCATTAGTGTTAGGACCCCCATTTGCTACGCTTCATATCTCTGGGGGACCCCATTCTAGACTGTAAATCTATTTAACTCTTTTCCAGGGAGTGCCCAGTTAAATGATTGCTAGTTAGGAACCAATAGACTATAACTCTGAGAGCTGATTGCTATTTAGAAAGAAAATGGACGCCTAATCAATCAGCTCTCAGAGTTACAGTTCCATTTGCACACGGCACGCTCATAGTTAAATTAAGACTGTAACGGTGTAAATAAAAAAATCAATTAAAATAGTGCTCTATGGTCTAGTTTCCCAAACAGTGAGTCGGGACCCATTTGTGGTCACGGATACATTTTTATGGTGTCCTACATTTTGTTTTAAATTAAAATGAAATGAATTAAATAACTTCAAAGAAAATCACAGAAATTCCATAAATTAATCCATTAATTAGAAAACAAATGTAGTGAAAATAGCTGATCTCATTGCGAACTTGTAGATCTGCTATTTTCACTAGTTTGGGTACCGGGCATTCGGGTAAACAATTTCTCTTTTGGGTCATGAGCTAAAAGGTTTGAGAACCACTGGTCTGAGAATCACTACTGTAGACCATGCCAGTACCTACTACTGTCTGTGAAAATAAGCAGTCATATAGACAAACTTCTCCAACCATCCAGCTATGATGTAAACGTTTTAAATAGAAGCACACTCCCTTCCTTTGTCCCATGTGGGGAATGGGGATGCCCCCTACTTGTAGCATGTGTGCTGTCTGCATGTGCTTAAGACAAATATAACCCTCTGTTACCAAAGCTATGAGCTGGAGGAGCGGTTCCCAAGTCCCAACCTTTTCTGAATCAGGGTCCACTTGAAAACCTTGACAGCGTCCGTTGCCCACCCGTCTCTACCACGTTAAGTGGTCCGATGGGTTGGCCGCATGCCTTCATTGCATTTTCAGAGCATGATTATTTGAATGATCAATCAATCGATTGGATCAATGGAACTAACATAGTATACGTAAGGTCAGGGTCTTCAACATCAGGGGGACCCCTAGGAGGTCCTCAGAGTTACTACAGGCAGGGGGTCCGCCACATCTTTGTGTGATGGGAACCTTTTTATTT